>NC_081349.1:57038836-57045743 GCF_029784015.1 Lycium ferocissimum | reverse complement strand
ATTTACTTAGCATGATTAATCGTTCTTCATAGTTACTTTCTTATATTTGGGAAAATCATATAAAGAGATAATCTTTATTTATTGGGAAATAGTAGAGATTCATATAGAGATTAAGTGCATTCATATAATGATCCATTAGAAGTATATCAAGATCAATACCCATGATCATACACTCTATCTAACGGGGACACAACTTTAGTTTCTTTTACCATAAATTACCACCAAAGCAAGTAGTTAGCGATTAGTCACTAAAAACCCAACTTTTACCAAAATCATCGGATTAAGACATTAGACCTAAATATAGCATCCTACGATTTTAGTAACCTTTTCACACCATATTCCCTGTGGGATTCGACCCCAACCTTGTTGGGTTACTATATTTGACAACGTCCGCGTTATACCATTAATAGGTGTAATTTGAGCGTATCACTCAACTCCTTTCAAGACCAAATTCATCACAACATTGAGTAGAGGCAAGAATAATCATCTTCCATGGATTCCCTTGGGGTTTTAAGGTTTAATCTTCTCTTGTGATGGTGTGGAAGGTTTTGGAATGACTGAGAACCTTCAAGAACACTCTAATAATATGTGAAGAGAAGTGTGGAAAGTGGATATGAAAAATGGGATCTTCTAGTTATTAAAAAGGCCTTAAAACTTCCCCATCGCCCCGTGTTGCAGGGGAGATGCAACCCAGCAAGTTGGGACTTGCGGCCGCATAATCCTTCCACAATATCGGGAGGTTCTCGGCAGTAAGTTCGCCTAAAATTGGGAGTTTTCAGCCATATGCTGCACAACAAATTTAGTATGCGGCCGCAAACTGCCTACAAACTCCAATTTTCACGAAAAAATGCATTCTTTTTGATTCGTTTGACCTCCAATCCTTATGAAATATTCTTGAAACTCATGTAAGCCTTCATTAAACATATAAGGATCCCTATAACTCCCTATCAAGCTAATTCTAAACAATTTATAGCACAAAAGATGTGAAATCTTCCCAAAAACATGACACCAATTCTAACCTTCAACGAACTTGCTCCCGCCGATTCGTTTAACTCCGAAACCTTAAGCTGCATACTTAAAATTATTAGATATCCTCCTTAACCTCGTAAGGGCTTCATGTCCACTTTGGTCTTACGTTAGTTTACTTATAATTCAAACAATGCAAAAAATTTCCAAGGTGTAACAGAAACATGGCATTTTCAAAGGAACTCTTAGATTCTTATTCTAGGCTAATTAACCAACCCCAAATCCTATTTCTTCCACTATTTTGCAAATAGGTTAAGTCTTGGATTTTCTTGCAATTGGGGATTTTAAAGAAGAATGAAACTTATGACTTGTTTTGGTGTAGATAACCATAAGATCTAGATAATTAGTCAATGGGAACCTAGAAAACCTAATTTGAGAAAAAGTTTCGATTTTACCCTTGTGGGCTCGGAGTTGTATTTAGATTCTCCAGATTCTTAATGGGTATGAATACCTTAATCCATAACACTTGCTTACTTGGATTCCTTGCTATCCCTAGACCTTTCCATCTCAGTCTCCTTTTTGAAAATGGAAGATAAAGATCAAGTGGATGTTTACGGCACCTGCTCGACCTCGAGGTAGATTACAGCTTATTTTAATTAGACTCCGATTAGGATTTCATAGATGTACAGTAGATATTGATGGAGAAAGCATGCCTAGGTCTCCGGACAGAGTGTTGGGATGGATAGTCCTAGGTTGGTACTGTTATGTATGGCTCGTTGCCTCGTGATTCTTGTAGGGTGTCTTGTTGGTTGTGAGTGCTAGTAACTGTTTAGCATGACTGAGTCCATGCTGTATTATTAAGTTCTAGATGATTCTAGTTTACCTTATGGTTAGACTTCGGTTGGCGAACCACGTGTAGGGCTAGTGATTGTTGGAGAAAGCGTGTTACGCCTTCGAAAGATGAAGTTGGGATGGATTACCTAGGTTGGTATTGTTGTTTGATTGTGGCTTATTGCCTTATTGTGATCTATTGGATTACCGCCATGTGTGTGATACTAGACTTGATTCTTAGTTCCCTTATCATGATTGTGAACCCGTATCTCTCATTTATTGGATATTATCTTGTATAGAGAAAGGATTTGACTTATTCTTGATATTATGGTATGTGTCCATGTGTGGCATTATTGGTATTGATTTATTCTTATTAGGAATGATATATTCTCACGGTCATTGATACCATTCATGCATTCATACTCATGTATTTAGATCGAGTTGCACGCCGCAACACATATATATTTGGATCGGGTTGCACGCCGTAGCATATGTTTGGATCGAATTTCACGTTTTGCAATATATATTGGATCGAGTTGCGTGCCGCAGCAGGTATATGGACTTCGTGGGTCCCCCATGAGTCATGACTGTCAAGGAATGGAGTTATTCCGCCCGGAGCATGTGTGTACGGAGATGACATTGGACATTGCATATCACTGCATTGCATATGCATTCATTAGCAGCATCTCATTTTACATCCATTGATCGGATTTGTTGGTTGTACTTGTCTTTGTGGTTATTCTGAGGAATTATGAAAAACTTGACAGACTTGTGTTTAGGTGCTTTACCATAGACTATGATTCGGCTATTTGATCTTTCTATACTAGAGTAACTATTCTTGAGACTGTGTCTGTGATGGTATTTGGTTCAATGGGATATTTGTATATGGTACCCTGGGTCCCTGTGTTTTTCACCCTTGCGGCGTGAGTTGCCTACTTATCTTGTTAAGGGGGTGGTAGAGTCCCCTATTGAGAGTAGTCTTATTTTGAGTAGTAGGCGCGAACTTGATCTCTGATTGGTTTTACTGAGGTTATTCATACTTGATAATGTGGGTTTATTTGTGTAGGTCTTTTCTTATATTGTATGGTTTGTGGATTGAGGAGTGGAAGTTCATATCTAGGCTTGACTGCTGAATTGTATCCTTGTGGTAAAACTTTCCCCCGTATTGACTCAGTAGACTGACTAAGTTACTGCCACCTCACTTATCTGTTGTTTACTATTGTTATTATATTTTGCTAATCATTGTCGGTCTATGATACTTACCAGTACGAGTGTTATACTGATACTACTCTTGCTACACCCTATTCGGGGTGTAGAGTTGTTACAGGTTAGTAGCTTCTAAGGATTCTCCGATGTCCATCTCGAAGACTTCTGTTAATTCTATTCCAAAACGAAAGTTGTGCTCCATTGTATTATCATTATTCAATTGTAAATCTTAGAAGCTCTTGTACTAGTCTAGATCCGATTTTGGGAATTTGTTATTGTAAAAGTATTTCTTGTATAAATTCTGATTTCAATGGATAATAGAAATTGCTAACGTTGTGTTATTGGCTCTTTTATAAAATGAGTGTTTTGGTAAAAGGGTTCGCCTCCTAGGTTGGATTTGGGAGGTGCCCGCGCGATCCCTAATTTAGGTCATGACACATATGCTTCACTAATTGGGGTCTAACCAAAAGGTAAACCCTAACCTACCTCGATGTCGAGCGGGTGCCACGAACTATCCAACTTGAGCCTTGCCCTTCCGAAGAGCTTCCTAAAAATCGAAGTCTATTTCAGCAATGCATTCTATATAATAAATAGAGACTAACGATATCCATAAAGCTATCGTACTAATCGAATCGAAAACAACCCTTTAAAAGAGGAAAATCGGGCTAACAAGAACAAAATAGGAATTTTAGGTAAAAATCAGTTAATCCAAACTTAGGAGGTCCAATACTATCCCTCAATTGCTAAATAGACTCAAGAAATCATCATTTTCCACTCTTAATCAAAAAACCCCAAATTAGGAAGAAACCTTAACTTTCCAAATCGTAAACCATGAAATATAGAATGATTCAACTTAGTATCTACTCAAACCAAGAATTCATGACTAGGTTTAACAAGATTTATCAACAAAACCCCAATTCTATAGCATAAGACATCAAGATGGCAACTTAGAGACTCAAACTTACTTTCCATATGAACCCCTTAAATTCATCATGAATTCTAACTTAGGAAGTAAATAAGCATAAAACAAGGTCAAGGAAACTTACTCAAGGATGATACAACTCCAATTGCTCTTCAAATCACCTCTAGAATCTCTTAGGGTTTCAATTTGGTGAATGATGAAGAGTGGTTCGAACTGGAAATAAAAGGGGAATCTGTTCAGCGATCCCCGCTTCCGCGCTCAAGGTTCCACTTTCGCTCCTGCCTCGGCAGATGACCGTCCGCAGAGGCTGGTTTCACTAAGTGAGTCAGCTTCTGTGGTTGCAGGCCGGGTCCTGCAAGAGCGGACCCGTAGAGGCGGACATACTCACACAGAGGCGGGACACCAGAAAACTAGAAATTTTGGTTTTCACCAAGTGTCACCCAAAATCCCGACATCCATCCGAGACCTCCCAGCCATAACCTAAACATGCAGACATAAGTAAATTCAGCTACAAACTCAACCATGGCCTCTGAATTTCCAACGGAGGTCTCCTTGACTCGGTTAACCCCCAAATGGCCAAAACCTAGTTTCCAACCAAGGGTACAAAATGCTCCCAAATGCCTCGGGAACCCAATCAAATATCTCACCAAGTCATAATCGACCGTCCGGTTCTCACAGAATCGACAGAATTCCCAAAAATGTCCATTTATCTAAAAGTCAACTATTGGTCAAACATTTTTAACTGTAAGGTTCTAATTACCTTAAATCCTACCAAGACTTGCCTGATGATCTCGGGAATCGTGTCATCCATCCCTGCAGGTAAAATATTCACGGGGCTCAAGTAAGGGTCAACAAGGGTAAAATGGTCAAAACGCACATAACGACCAAACGGGTCGTTACAATTTCCGGACCAAAGCACACTTAAGATTTCTCTTAAGTTGAGTTCATCTTAAACTTGGTCCAATGTTATGTTTTTTTGTCCTCATAAATTTTATTGAAAACTTTTGAGTATATCTCCTCTATAAAATGTCATGGGTTTATACAAGGATAAACAATGTTTTTCAAATACCAAGTTATTTATCCCTTTTAACTATTTTGAAGGTCAACCGTAATCTATATAAAACCCTTTCTTCAAACTAAAGTGCAAGTGTATTTTTCTTGTTTAACTTAAGGTTGGGCCTGGCCCAAAAAGATTTGAAAATCTTTAAGTCTTTGAAGTCCATTTTCTACAATACTTGCTATTTTTATGAAATCAGTTTTTCAGTTTTTTGTATCCTTTAAGTTTTGAAGAAACACATTTCCTTTCGTCAAAGTTGTCCAAAACAGCCTCCAATTTAATTTAAAATCGTTAACTCGTTTCAAAAGATACATATACCCCAACTGTCCATTTTTAGTTTTTTGTAAAAATGAAAGCGAAAATTACAAAGTCATTTGCCTCGTTCCAACTATTGAAGACATAATCCTTTATTCTTTGTTGGGTCTTGATTTGAAATAGTACTGGGTTCCTATTCAATCTAAAAGACATTCTCATCGTTTGCCTAATTGTCTAAGTTAATAACCAATAGGGTTTCAATATCTAGAGGCATTTGTTACAAACATATATATACAAGAACATATAAAAATAAAAACGATGAGTAAAGGTGAAAATTGCCCTCACCAAGAGCCTGATTCTTTTTCACCCATGGTTGGGCCTTCAAATGTCCGGACTCGATCAAAGGAATAAGATGTTGGGCTTCAAGCCCAACTGTGGCTCGAATTTGGACCAAGTGACGCGTATCGCAGATTATCATGCAAAGAAGGAGAGGGAAATGAGGGAAATACGGTCAGAGCGCATCTACACTTAGCAAACTAGTTAACAAGACTTAATTCTCAAATGTAATCTAAATACATACGTATGTGACCCTATATATGTTAAACACAATTGCATACGTTTCTTGAACAGAAAATAACACAATGAAGGCCTAAGGCAGAATTGGCGGGAAATTAGGCCCAACCTATTAATATGACACAGCAAAGGAATATTCAGAAGGCCCAAATGAAGACAGTACATGCGAATAGGCAAGGAAGGGCCCCAAATCAACTACTAGAGCATTAAGGAGATGGGCTTAACTTAGTGGATGACAGTTTTAGTTCGCAATCAATGTCATGATATACCATGGGTATAAATGATATACAACCAGATATATATTGAGGTATATAAGGGGTATGTATATCTGGTATACCTAGAGTATATCTCTCATCACAACATTTTAAGCGGGAGGGAGAAGGAGAAGAGAAAAACAATCTTGAGCATACAAAGAAGCATTCATCTCAAATCAGTTCCAACACATATGTATGCATCCACATTCAAAATATGCATCAATATACTCAATACAGTTACTCCTCCAAGACTGTCATAACACTCCTATATATCTAGAAAAAAGAACACGAACACCTATCATGTTTCAGATTTTTATCTATTAGAAGAGGAAAAGATACAAAAACTTTCATGAGCTATATTCATCTAACTAGTATAGTGTATACTCTTAAAGTCCAGCTTTCAGACATAATATCCAACAGAGAGAACATTGAGTTTTCGGCACTGCAAGCTTCAATAAGACTAAACAGACATTCACTTTTGATAGAGGGCACATACAACCACAGGGATCACTTCTTTTGTTAAGGTCAAACCATTTTTTCACTCATTCAACAATCCCAGAGAACAAACAAAGGGGAGGGAAAAGGGGTCAAGTCAACACTCATCATTATACTTTATCATTTCTCTTTTTATTATACACAGGAAAGACATAAGAGGATTCAAACTGGTTGAAAAATGTCTTAAGTATGAGAAAACATCCTAGTATTGGTTATGTTGCAGGCTAGACTATCCTAAAAGGAAATAGGGTTCTAATTTCTCAAATTTACAATCATTAAGAGAACCACAAAGGCAGGGTGTGACACAGAACCAATAAAAAGTTAGAAGCTACACATACTTAGCATAGA
>NC_081349.1:57031869-57038736 GCF_029784015.1 Lycium ferocissimum | reverse complement strand
CCAAAAAAGGAGCCATCTAAATCCGGAATGGTAGCTATTTTATACGCAAACTAAAGAGTGGCAAATGTTTTATCCCAACCCCCCGAAAACCCCAAAAGTCTCAACATATCCCGGGTCCGAGTACGCCGTTTCCCCCCCCGGGGGGTGAAAAGCGGCACAAGACTCCCCCTTCCCCTAATCCTTTCGGGAAAGTTTTTTAAATTAGCTATAACCCCCCCCACCCGAAAAAAGGGGCCAAGGCCCCAACGAAGTCGTACAATTTCCTTAAGATAGCAACACGCATAATCTTCCAGTGAATAGAGTGAATGCGACGGGGAAGTGGGTTGACTTTGTGAGTCTATCAACTACAACCCATATTGAGTCATACTTATGTCGAGTACGGGGAAAACCTGTAATAAAATCCATATTAATTACCTCTCACTTCCATGTCGGTATCTCAATAGCACGCAATAACCGGTCACACGGTGCTTTATCTTAACTTCTATACGTTTTGGACCACCGAGCTACAAACTCTGCTATATCCTTCTTCATACCATCCCACCAATAAACTTCCTTGTAATCATGGTACATTTTTGTTGTGCCCGGGTGAATAGAGTAGCGAGAATAGTGGGCTTCCCCCACAACTTGCTGACAGAGGCCTGCAACCTTAGAAATGCATAAACTACCTCAATTAATGAGTACTCCATCTCCGGTGATCACGAAAGGTGTCTTTTCTTTCTGAGGAGTTGTATCCCGATAATGAACTAAGATAGAATCTTCATACTGACGCTTCTTTATCTCAGCTACCAAAGATGACATCACTGTATCTTGAACTGTAATTCCTGTATCACCTGAGTCTAACAATTGAACTCCGAGGCTAGCTAACTGACAAACTTCGTGGACTATCTCCCTTTTCTCGGGCCGCACATAAGATAGGCTACCCATGGACTTATGACTAAGAGCATTAGCTACTATATTGGCCTTTCCCGAATGGTACAGGATATCGACATCATAATCTTTTAGTAACTCTAGCCATCGCCTCTGACGTAAATTCAAGTCCTTCTCGCTTTTTAAGGATGTATGGGGCTTTTATGGTTGGTATAGATATCAACATGAACATCATATAAGCAGTGCCGCCACATTTTCAAGGCATGGATCACCGCAGCTAACTCAAGATCTTAAGTTGGATAGTTCTTCTCGTGCTTCCTCATCTGTCTAAAAGTATAAGAAACAACCTTACCGTCTTGTATTAATAAACAACCCAATCCAATACCTGATGCATCACAACATACCACATAGCCATCTGTTCCTTCTGGAAGAGTCAAGACGAGTGCTGAGGTCAACTCATCCTTCAATATCTGGAATGTGTGCTCACACGCATTTGTCCACTAAAACTTAGTTGATTTCTGAGTTAACTTAGTTAATGGGGATGAAAGAGAATAAAATCCTTCCACGAACCTTCTATAATATCCTGCCAGACCCAAGAAACTACCTATCTCTGTTGGGGTCGTGGGGCTTGGCCAATTCCTTATAGCCTCAATCTTTTGAGTATCCACTCCAATGCCCTCATCTGAAATAATGTGACCAAGAAAAGTGTCATACCCCAACCTTGGTAAGGCATAACTGGCACCCGGCACCTCACTGGGGCCGAGCGAACCAAACTATAACTTGCGTCTTCTATGTCTCGAATGGCATAATAAGGCTAAGGAGACTAACTATGAATATAGTATCATGCAGATGTGCATGTACAATGGGCCCACGATTCCGACGTAACCACTGACAAGACATAACTAAGCTATATACAAAAAACTGTCTGTAAAGCCTCTATGAACATGACTAAAGTATACAAGTCGGGACAGGGTCCCCGACATACCCGTAACACACAAAAGTATATATACGAACCCAGACTCGGTAATGCTCCAGGAAGAAGTGGAGCCCATCAATCAAGACTAGTACCTGGAGGCAGCCTACTGTGGAAGGTCCTCGTCTCGTTTGTCTATACCTGCGGGCATGAACACAGTGTCCATAAGAAAGGACGTCAGTACAAATAGTGTACCGAGTATGTAAGGCGAAAATACAACATAATAAACATATATTATAAATAAGAAGGATAAGAATAAATCTGACACTTCTGAGCTACCGATGTAAATCTAGCATACATATATATACCTCTTCATATTCTTGCAATCTCCACTTTGTCTATGTATCCTGCCATGGCCCTAGTTAGCTTATTATCATAACGTTATCCAAACATATGTTGCGGCGTGCAACCCGATCCATGTATAATGCATGTCTCTCTATACCGTGGCTCGACCCACTTATTATTATCCCGGCACTATTTGCCCAACGATCGATCGCGGCACCGGCCGACCGCCGTAGCACGGGGGCAACTGCCCAACCAGCCGTAGCATGGTGGTAAATACATATAACATGCATGAGAGCCCAATTAAATATTACTACTCTATCGGAGTGACGTAAGATCGGTAACCTCCAAATTATATTATGCAGCAATCTTCATTGCTATATCTCACCTTGAAGGAACAATTATCATAAGGTGAAATCATCAACAATGAATAAAATCAAGAAAATCATGAAATAAACTCAAAAATCTCATAATAGCATCATGACCATAAGCTTTGGAATTTCTAGAAATGGGATCATCATCATCATCATTATCATCATAGGAAACATCTATCTTTAGCAATAGAAGAACTTTGAGAATCATGAACTTCTAGATCTTTAGGGATAAGGATATTATGGAAAACATGTATGGGTTCATAAGAAAAGAATCATGCCTTTAGAAAGAAAGGGACTAGCCTTAACATACCTTTTCGATTGCCTTAACTTTAACTACTTACCGCTTGTCCTCCCAGGCTCGTAAATCTACATTCAAGAGAATTCATACTGTTGTTAGGCTTATCATCACATGCTTATCTTAAGCCTTCAAATTAAACCTCTTTAGAATTCCAAAATTCGGGCAGCACCTCCCCTGTTTATATCCCTAGCCCGAAATCACAATACCAACAACCAACACAATAACAGCAACACTAATGCCAACAACATCATAATCCATACCAAAATATTCCATAAAACATCCCACACGATATTTATCAATATACAATAACAATATACACTTCCTTTCTTCCCAATCAAGGAGCATAATCTCATCAACACACTAACAACATTAGATACCATCCATATACATGGAAATCAGCCCACAGCCACAACATGCTCAAAACAATCCATAAACTCAACAACTACAACACAACACTTTATGACCTTTCCTCCATAACTATTTTCATTTTTAAGACTTGCTAAACCTTCAAATCAACTCAACATAAGAGATAGGATAAAGAACATACCTTATACTTGAAGAAATTTAGCCATACCAACTTTCTTCAAGACCAAACTCACCACAGCATCAAGTAGAAACAAGAACAATCACTTTTCATGGACTAGTTTGGTGTAATCTTGTTGAATTCTTGATTTAAGGGGTTATAAGTGTTTAAGAGAAGTGTATGGATGTGTCTAGAACTCCCAAGAAGTGTAAATGATGAAAAAAGTGGAATAATAGGGTATTTATACCCCTTGAGAGTCGGTTCCACCGACTTTCCAAGTGGGGCCCACGGGTAGCCGTTTGGCAGCTTGGAGGCATATCATAAAATGCCCATAACTCCCTACTCCGATGTCGTTTTGACAAACGGTTTGTTGCGTAGACTTTCTGAACTTCAATTTAGGCTTTTGTTTCACTTCAAAACACCTGATACACTAGGAGATATACCCCTCTAAAGTTGACCCAAAATTTTTGTCCAAAATTCTGCCAACTTTTTCCAAATTTTCGACAAACTTATTTTCTTCGAATTACTCGGTCCCGAAATTTTTTGAAACCCTCCATACAAGATATTCATCATTAATCATACTTGATAATGGTCATGTCCTTTGGTTCCAAGGTTGTCCGTCCTGATTACGACTTACGAGATCGTAATTCATCATTTACTTCATTGTTACATACTTCCCATGGCTTGTACATTCCAAAACTTCACAGGACGTCTCTGATACTCCATTAATATGGTCAAATACGTGGCCTGCTCATGCTCTGAAAGTGCGAGGCGTAATAAAAAGCCACAAAGTTCAACCAGAACTCTCACTTTGAAAACTTCGCATATAACTCTCTATCCCGAAGAACTCTAAGCACTGCGCGTAGATGATCTGCATGCTCAACCTCTGATGGTAAATAAACTAGAATATCATCTATAAATTGTTACACCTCGTAGTTTCATCCGTTGAGATTCGTTAGGCGTTAGTTGTCCTAATCATGGAAACGGGAGTTACCTTAGGATATATGAGATTACATGTTCCCATATTATGGTTATAGGGGTCTAAGCCCAAGAAATGATCTATGGAAGGATTTAAGAACAAGCAAATAAAGGAATGGAGTTTGTGGGAACTTTGGTAAAACTTGGCAAAATTTTCAAATGTGATTTTCGTCCATTTGGGAGGCATATCTCAGAATATGAGGAGAGTTTTGTGTTTCTTTTTATCCAAATTGAATTTCACAGAGTCTAGTTTCCATTAAGAACAAACCGTTCGTATATGTGATGAGTGTTACGGGTGTTTCAAGACAGACTCCGTCCGTAGAAAATTTCTGCGACCATTTGACGGGGCCGCAGTACCCCTCTGCGTTCACAAACTATACCAACCCAACAGAAATGATGCAGTGGAACTACATTTGATCGGGAAGTTCTACGGACCATTTTGACGAAAGTCCGTAGGAATTTGACTGCCCGTCAAAATGGGCGCGTAATTGCCCTACGGGATTTTAAGTTCCACTTTGTATATTTCATCCCTCTTCATTGGACATTTATTTTACCAAATCAGATCCAAAGCTCTCCAAAAACCTCCTTCAACTCCATAAACTAATCCAAGCCAAAATCCAAGGGAGATTAAATATCAAGAGGCAAGAATTAAGATACCCATGTGTTAGAAGTCTTGCTAGGGTTAGTAGACTCCAAGAATTCTTTGGATATTGAAGCTAGGGTTTTCATAGAAGTTGATAGCTTTCTCCAAAGATCATTCTTATGAGATAAAAAGGTTAGTTTTCATACTTATTACATGTTTAGTTGTTGAACAACTTGGGTGGAAGGAGGAAGTAGAAGATGAGTTCTATATGTAGTTTTTATGATATTTTTGTGTAGTAAGCTAACTTGAGTTATGATTATTAGTATAATATGGATATAATATTGTGAAGGTAGTAATAGTGATGAGGGAAGCATTGTATGGAAATGCTTAAATGGGTGTAGTTGTTGGTATGTCAACACAAGGATGAATTTTGAAGGCTACAAATCGAATGTGAATACTTGATTTTCGATATCGTGGCTATTATCGTGGTTGTCGGGAGTTGTCATGCGGATATGTTGAAGTTGACGAAATAGGGAAAATGCTGTCCAATTTTGATTAGGTCATAAATTTTTCTAGTTTGAATGTAGGAGTATCATGAAGGCTTAACCATGTTATGAATCCTTCTAAATGTAGATTATTCAAGCTTCAACGGTGAACGTTAAATAGCCGAGGAGACGAAGAGGTATGCAAGGCAAACCCTTCTTCATTAAGGCATGGTTCCTTGCTATATATATATATATATATATATATATATATATATATATATATATATATATATATATATATGTATGTATTCTTTCATGAATTCCATAATGTCTTCCAAATGACTCTATCTCCAAGATTACCAAAGCTTACGATCCTCGATACGTTCACGATTCTCTATTGCCTCTTTTATATGATAGTTGATCCTCTAAGGATAGATATAACGAAAACGATGATGTAAATGATGACGATGATACTCATGAACACCTACGTATACGAATTTAAGTATATATGACTATTATGTAAAACCGAGCTTATATGGCCGGGTATGATACCTATTGCGCGCACACCACCGCAGCTTGGGTACGGATAACACCGGCCTGCAGTAGATGTATTTACACCGAGCCTTGTTATGGCCGGGTATGTGAAACCACCGAACCACTATGGTCGGGTATGCTATAGATATGAACATTGATACGAATATGGATTTGAATATGGATACGAATATGGATATATGTATACATGTATTGTCACACCCTTAATCCGATAGGGTGTGATGGGCACCCGACCCTTACCTAGGGCCGAGCGAACCCGCAGACTTCCGTAATACTCATAATCATACTGGGCCCGCAAAACATAATATAAACACATAATGAATTTTTTTTTCATTTATCCAATCATCCAAAAGACATAAGAACCATAATACGACCATATTAAGAAACAAACATGCCTTTCATTATTTTTTTTCAAATCAAATAAAGGTCCACATCGTAAATCCTCGCAATATAATGCACAACAATACATCGGCCTATATGGCCGTTGCAAAACAAATCCGACATATCATAGACCGACACTGCCCGCAAGTCTCTAACATAACCCCGTATATCACAACTTTAACACTCGACTCGGGCAAGACTCCGAGAGAACGGAGTTTCGCCAATCCAAACCGGAATATCTCCCTCGCTAACATCACTAGCTCATTCATCCAAGGCTACGCGCGGCATGAATTCCAGCCCTTATTATGCGGGGGCCGCACGGAATATGTACCGAGTATGCAAAGCAGAAATACGTAAAACGAGATCATAACCGAAGTAAGGGTACCGAAAAATAGTGCACACGCGTAACCCACAAGACTTACTTAAAACCTAATTCGTGTATATCCATATCGTTATCCGAATCATCGGGGACTTAGAAACATGAGTAAATAAATCATACCATCATGTTATCAAAATCAAACGTAAATTGTGTCACATCGTATTTTGGGAAAACACATCATACTTGAAAACA
>NC_081349.1:56938110-57031769 GCF_029784015.1 Lycium ferocissimum | reverse complement strand
TAAGATCGGCGAAAATATTCTCATCATACGATTCATTCGCCTGATTGTTCAACCTATTCCACAGTTTACCCACACGGCGATTTTGCCGATTCGATTCATGTTCACCGGTTTACACGTAGTAGCAAACAAGGTGTGATGGAATAAGCAAAAGACTTCAATAAAGCAAACACTATTTAGTAATTTCAAAACCGTATTCCCGGCACCGCGCCAAAATTTGATACGCTCAAATTACACCTATTAATGGTATAACGCGAACATTGTCAAATATAGTAACCCAACAAGGTTGGGGTCGAACCCCACAGGGAATATGGTGTGAAAAGGTTACTAAAATCGTAGGATGCTATGTTTAGATCTAATGTCTTAATTTGATGATTTTGGTAAAAGTTGGGTTTTTAGTGACTAATCGCTAACTACTTGCTTTGGTGGTAATTTATGGTAAAAGAAACTAAGGTTGTGTCCCCGTTAGATGGAGTTTATGATCATGGGTATTGATCTTAATATACTT
Organism: Lycium ferocissimum; assembly: GCF_029784015.1. Lineage (NCBI taxonomy): Eukaryota > Viridiplantae > Streptophyta > Magnoliopsida > Solanales > Solanaceae > Lycium > Lycium ferocissimum. Next base: position 57,031,264 of record NC_081349.1, on the reverse strand, counting down.
CTAATGGATCATTATATGAATGCACTTAATCTCTATATGAATCTCTACTATTTCCCAATAAATAAAGATTATCTCTTTCTATGATTTTCCCAAATATAAGAAAGTAACTATGAAGAACGATTAATCATGCCAAGTAAATTCTTCTTATTCCTAAGTGAATTTATTAAACAAAGTTTAAAGCTTTGAGTCCTTGTTATTTATTCTTAACAACCCTAATTATTTTCCCAAATAAATCAAGGTTTATGGCTTTAATCAATGTTTGCAACCATTAATTATGAATGAAGAATGAAGAATAAATAAATCCTAATAATCCATTATGTGTGTATCAATCACAACCCAATTACACAACACCCATCATTGGGTTCACAACCCTAGTAAAGGAATTTAGCTACTCATAAAAGGAAAAGAACAATAAGAAGTAATGGGAATCATAATGCTTACAATTGATTGCTTGGAATTGAAGAGAAATTAATTGCAATTGTTTGTAATCTCCAAAAGACTTCAAAACTATGAATAGCTAATGCTAAGGAAAATAAAACTGAGTTCTATCGTCTATGAAACCTATAACAGGTATTTATAAGACCCTAAGTCGTGAGAAGTGAAAAGACGCAATTGCCCGTCGGGTTCAGTCTACGATCCATTCTACAGTCCGCAAAACAGTTATGCGGACCGTCAAATTCCTTCCTTTCATCCGTAAAAAATTCTCCAGCATTTTTCACGATACATTTTGAAGGACCGTCAAATATTCTGCGGTCCGTATAATTGTTCCGCAGGAATGGCTCATCGAACATTACTCACTGTGACCATTATACGGTCAATTTGATGGTCCGCAAAAAGTTTTGCGGCCCGTCTAATTTCTCCGTCAAGCCCTCTTCGATCAACTTTGTTATTTTCTCCACTTCTTCAAATTTTGCCATCAAAACACTTAATGCACGAAATCCAATAAAAAGCACGTAAAATCACGTAGACTTGCTTAAAAACAAATAACACTTATAGCCGAAAAGCATCGATTTTGGCGTAAAATCATGCTACATCATTGGGTGAGGTGATGTTCTTCTATTAAAAGGTATGTTCTTCATCTTATTTATATGATTGAGTTGACTTATATGTTTAACAAGTCATGAAAAGGAAAATAATCATAGTGGAGACGTCACAAGGTATTAAATTGAAGTTGATGACTATGAGTTGAATTTGAAAAGGAATTTTGGATTAATTTAAGTTTAATTTGAATGAAATTATTTGATTATGGTATTGTTGATGTTGTTATTGTTGACTGGGAGTTGATTTGAAATTTGGTGGAAGTAGATAAAATAGGGGAAGTGCTGCCCAAATTCCACCAGTTCACTAATTACTCTAGTTTGAACTTATGAGTGTTTTCAAGACTTAACTCTTGTATGAATGCTCTTGAATGTAGATTTACGAGTTTGGAAGCCAGGCTATTTTATGCGTGATTATCCATCGAGAGGTGGTAGACGTATGGTTCAGCCCACAGGATCAACAGTTGGTTCGTTCTTTATCATTTGTACGCCCTCTGGGCACAACTCACAGACACCAGCAGGCCGTGATCGAGGTAGAGGGAAAGCGTCTAGTTCGAGCGATCCTTAGAACCGCATCCATCCACTAGCTGGACGACAGGATCTTGAGTCTTCGCCTGATATTGTTACAGGTATATTATCGGTATCTTCTCATGATGTATATGCATTGATTGATCCAGGTTCTACATTATTGTATGTTACTCCTTACATTACTGGTTGGTTTGGGGTGAAACTTGAGTTAATTAAACCTTTCAAAGTGTCTACACCCATTGGTGACCCAGTGATAGCTAGACAGGTATATAGAAATCGTGTGGTTATAGTCTGTGATCGTCGTACTATGGAAGATTTGACTGAGTTAGATATGATAAATTTTGATGTTATTATGGGTATGAATTGGTTAGCTTCTTGTTTTGCTAACGTTGATTGTAGGACGAAGATGGTTCTATTCCAGTTTCTAGGAGAACCCGTTCTAGAATGAAAGGGTAATACAGCGTCTCCGACAGTTTGGTTTATTTCTTATCTCAAGGCGAGGAAGATGAAAACTAAAGGTTGTATCTATCATTTAGTCTGGGTTCAAGATACAGAAGCAAAGTCGCCGACTCTTCGATCTGTCTCGATAGTTAATGAGTTTCGGATGTATTCCGGATGAGCTTCCGGTCTTCCACGAACGGAGATTGATTTTTCCATTGATGTGTTACCAGATACTAAGCCAATATCTATTCCTCCTTATAGAATGGCACCTGCAGAATTGAGGGAGTTGAAGGATTTACTTGATAAAGGTTTTATCAGGATTAGTACGTCGTCATAGGGAGCACCAGTGTTATTTGTGAAGAGTAAAGATGACTCCTTGCGAATGTGTATCAATTACAGATAACTGAAATAGGTGACGATAAAGAACAAGTATCCACTTCCAAGGATTGGTGATTTATTTGATCAGTTGCAAAGTGCCAAATGATTCTCAAAGATAGATTTGAGATCAGCATACCACCAGGTGATAGTTAGAGAGAAGGACATTCCAAAGACGGCCTTCAGAAATAGATATGGTCATTTCAAGTTTCAGGTAATGTCATTCGGATTGATTAATGCACCAGCGGTATTTATGGATTTGATGAGCAGTGTAATCAGGCCTTTTCTCGATTCATTTGTGATTGTGTTTATCGATGATATCCTGGTATATTCTTGATCCGAGGCAGAGCATGCAGATCATTTACGCGCTGTCCTTAGAGTTCTTCAGGCCCGGGAGATATATGCGAAGTTCTCTAAATGTGAGTTTTCATTGAATTCTATGACTTTTCTGGGGCACATTATTTCAACTGATGGTATTCGGGTGGATACCCAGAAGATTAAAGATGTGAAGACTTGGCCGAGACCTATAACACCTACTAAAGTTCATAATTTTTTAGGTTTGGCAGTTTATTAGAGAAGATTTGTAGAAGGTTTTCTTCCATTTCTGCACCACTGATGAAGCTGACTCAGAAATCAGCTAAGTTTCAATGGACGGATGCTTGTGAGCGCATTTTTCAGGAGTTAAAGAACAAATTGACTTTGGCCCTGGCTCTGACACTTCCCGAAGGATCGGAGGGATATGTTATTTATTGTGATGCTTCAAGTGTTGGACTAGGTTGTGTGTTGATGCAACATGACAAGGTTATAGCTTATGCTTCAAGACAGTTGCGGAAGCACGAGCAAAACTACCCAACCCATGATCTAGAGTTGCCTGCAGTGATTCATGCATTGAAGATATGAAGGCACTATTTTTATGGCATTCATCTTGATATCTATATAGACCACAAGAGTCTCCAGAATATTGTCAAGCAAAAGGATTTAAATTTACGTCAAAAGCGATCGTTGGAGCTATTGAAAGATTATGATGTTAGCAATTTGTATCATCATGGACAGGCGAACTTAGTAGTCAATGCCCTTATCTGTAGATCCATGAGTAGCTTATGTGATGTCCAGCAAGAGAAAAGAGAGTTAGCTTGTGAACTTCAGCAGTTAACTAGCCTAGGAGTTCGATTATTAGACTCGAGCGATCCGGGAGCTACTATTCAGGATTTAGCAGTCTCGTCTTTAGTGGTTGAGGTGAAAGAGAGCCAGTATGAGGATCCCGTGTTAGTTCATTACAGGGATACATCTCCCAGAAGAAAAAGTCACCATTCAAGATTTCTGCATATGGAGTTCTCAAATACCAAGGTAAACTATATGTTCTTGATGTTGCAGGATTACGTCGCCAGATCTTGGGGGAGGCTCATTGTTCTCGTTATTCTATTCATCCGGGAACAACAAAGATATACCATGATATTAAGGAAGTTTATTGGTAGGACGGAATGAAGAAAGACATAGCAGAGTTTGTAGCCCAATGTCCTAACTGTCAGTAAGTAAATATCGAGCATTAAAAGCCCGGTGGATTATTGCAAGCTATTGAGATTCCGACTTGGAAATGGGAAGTAATTAACATGGATTTCATTACAGGCTTGCCTCGTTCCCAGCCTAAGTATGATTCCATATGGGTAATTGTGGATAGGCTTACAAAATCAGCTCATTTTCTACCTGTCAGGACTGCGTACTCAGCTGAAGATTATGCAAAGCTTTATATCAAAGAGATAGTACGAATCCATGGTGTTCTGGTATCCATTATCTCCGAAAGACATGCGCAGTTTATAGCTAACTTCTGGAAGTCCTTCCAAAAGGGTTTGGGGACTCAGGTGAGTCTTGCCACAAAATTTCATCCCCAGACTAATGGACAGGCTGAGCGTATCATTCAGACCGTGGAAGGTATATTAAGGGCATATGTGTTAGACTTTGGAGGCAGCTGGGAATATCATTTGCCACTTATTGAGTTTGCATACATGAATAGTTATCATTCCAGTATTCAGATGGCCCCGTATGAGGATTTAAACGAGCGAAAGTGTAGATCACCAATTGGATGGTTCAAAGAAGGGAGACCAAATTAATAGGGGTAGATTTGATCCAACAAGCGGTGGAAAAGGTCAAGCTTATTCAGGACCGATTATTGACAGCCCAGAGTCGTCACAAGTCTTATATAGACAATCGCCGACAAGGCTTAGAATTCCAAGTTGATGACTGGGTATTCTTGAAGGTTTCACCTATTTAAGGCGTCATGAGATTTGGTAAGAAGGGTAAGCTTAGTCCTCGGTATATTGGGGCCTTACAGAATTGTACGAAGAGTGGGCCAGATGGCCTACAAGTTAGATTTACCTTTAGATTTTGAGTCAGTCCATCCGGTTTTCCATGTGTCAATGCTTCGCAAATGTATTGGAGACCCTTCTAGAGTTGTACCCCTAGATGATGTTCAAGTTACCGAGCAATTATCTTACGAAGAGGTTCCCATTGCTATCTTAGATAGGCAAGTCCGGAGATTGAGGACTAAAGACGTAGCTTCAGTGAAGGTCCTTTGGAGTAATAGGAATAAGGAAAAAATGACTTGGGAAGCTGAAGAATATATGAGGTCCAGGTATCCACACTTGTTTCCACTCCCAGAGGAGGTTCAGACAGAGACACCATTGTCTTCAGGTGCGTAATGCTTTCTTTTTGTGATTTCTTGGTCGTGTGAGGCCATTATTGTTAATATTTTTGTGGCCCTGTGAGGCGTTGTATATTTTGAGTCATTGTGATAGGGTGGTCGTGGTATAGTTACAGGGGAAACTTTACCAAAATTTTGGTAAGATCCCTAAGCGTCTAACATTCGAGGACAAATGTTCCTAAGTGGGGAAGGATGTTATACCTCGAAATTTTTTTGCGTCATTTGCATTATAAGTAAATTAACATAAGCCCAAAGTGGAAATGAATCCCTTATGAGGTTAAGAAGGATATATAATAATTTTAAGTATGTACCTTAAGGTTTCAGAGTTAAATGAATTAGCGAAAGCAAGTTCGTTGAAGGTTTAAATTGGTGTCATGTTTTTGGGAAGATTTTGCACCTTTAGTGCTATAAATTGTTTAGCATTAGCTTGAAAGGGATTTATAGGGATCTTTAGATGGTTAATGAAGGTTTACATAAGTGTCAAGAAGGTATCATAAGAATTGGAGTCAAACGAATCGAAAAGAATGCATTTTTTCGCGAAAATTGGAGTTTGTAGGCAGTTTGCGGCCTCATACTGAGTTTACTGTGCCGTATATAGGCCTCAAACTCCAAACTTTAGAGGAACTTACTACTCAGAACCTCCCCATATTTTGGAGGGAGTATGCGTCCGCAAGTCCCAACTTGCTGGGCCGCATCTCCCCCGTAACACGGGGCGGTGGGGCGGTTTTAAGGCCCTTTTAATAACAAAAAAAATCCCATTTTTCATATCCACTTTCCATACTTCTCTTCCCATATTATTAGAGTGTTCTTGAAGTTTCTCCATCAGTCCAAAACCTTCCACACCATCACAAGAGAAGATTAAAACTTAAAACCTCAAGAGAATTCATGGAAGATGATTATTCTTGCCTCTACTCAATGATGTGATGAATTTGGTCTTGAAAGGAGTTGAGTGAGGTGAAGTTCTTCTATTATAAGGTATGTTCTTTATCTTATTTATATGATTGAGTTGATTTAAAGGTTTAACAAGTCTTGGAAAGGAAAAGAATCATAGTGGAGAAGTCACAAGGTATTAAATTGAAGTTGATGGCTATGAATTGAATTTGAAAGGGAATTTTGGATTAATTTAAGTTTAGTTTGAATGAAATTATTTGATTATGGTATTGTTAATGTTTTTATTGTTGATTGGGAGTTTTTTTTTTTGGAATTTGGTGGAAGTAGATAAAATAGGAGAAGTACTGCCCGAATCCCACTAGCTCACTAATTACTCTAGTTTGAACCTACGAGTGTTTTCAAGACTTAACTCTAGTATGAATCCTCTTGAATGTATATTTGCGAGCTTGGAAGGAAAAACGTTAAGTAGTTAAGTAGACAAAAAGTTATGTTAAGGCTAACCCTTTCCTTCTTATGGCATGATGTCTTCGATACGAACATATATACAAATGCCCTCCATGATGACTCCATTTCTAGAAATACTAAAGCTTATAGTTCTTGATGTTCTTATGATATTATTGAACTTTGTTTCATGATTATTGATCTTGTTCATTGTTGTTGATCTCATCTTATGGTAATTGTTCCTTCAAGGTGAGATATATCAATGATGATGGTTCCATAATAGTAATCGAAGGTTTACCGATCTTATGTCACTCCGATAGAGTTGTAACGTTTTCTTTGTACTATCATGCATGCTTTATATATATGTAGCTATTTTCTCACACCAAGCCGCGCTATAGTCGTTTGGGTACGGTACATACATGTGCACACCATTGTAATGGGTACGTTATGATGTTACCCCGGATGCGGTGTGCCCCGGATACGGGATAATGGTGATATGATGATAACACCGAACCTATATAGTTGGGTATGGTATTATATATGTATGCATGAAAGTGTTTTAAAAAAAAAGCTAAGCATGCATGACGTCCGCCTTAAGAGGCATTCAGTGGTACAGATTGATCTCTTTATCTTATGTTATCTTCATACTTTCTTTATTTCGTTACTTATGCCTTACATACTCGGTATATTATTCGTACTTACATCTTTTTGTTTGTGGACGCTGCGTTCATGCCCGCCGCGGTAGGCCCCGGACCCTAAGGCTGCTTCATCGGCGATTGGACAGGAGCGCTCCATTTGTTTCAAAGCTGCGATTCAGTTGGTATTATTCTTTTGTGTACATATATGGGCATGGCAGGGTCCTGTCCTGTCTTTATGACGTTATGCCTCCATGTAGAGGCTCGTAGGCAGATGTGTATAATTAGATGTTCTATGACCTCCTCCGTTCATATTTTTGTATCTCATTCTTTTGGTAGCCTTGTCAGCTTATATATGTGGGCACAGTTGATGGTGATTATATAGACGTGTATTCATCTCTTGGACTCACGCCCTTACAGTCTATCATATTTATGATTTATCTTTGTGGTCCACCTAGATATGATTATGAGATGTATGATAATAGGTGCTCGGTAGGTTAAGCTCCGGGTGCCCATCATGGCCTTCAGGTTGGGTCGTGACAGTTTCTAAGTGAAGAAACCTATTTTACCTTTCTAGGGTTTTGCAAGTTAGGAATTCACCATTTTTATTAATCCCTATAATCAAAACTTAATAGATGAAGGAAAAGATTCAAGAGAGATGAAATAAACAAGGTCTAGATGTTACCTTTCCCAAGGTTCCATGAGATTTGCTTTGAAAATGCCCCAAATGACGGCTTGATTTGAGAGTTGGCTGAAAAATGAGGTCAAAACCCAAAATGGACTTTATCTACTAGGTCTGCCCAGCATCGTCCGCTGTGGCAACAATGGGGACACTGTAGCGAGCGACCGCTACGGCGAACGATCAACCACGGGGGTGGGCTCAAGGAAGTCCATCTCTCCCCTCATGGCAGAAGTGGGATCCGCTGCGGAGAAGCCCCTTAGTCGTGAGTAGCCCGTGATAGCGAGCAGAAATTAGCTGGGGCGGACCCGCTACGGCGGTCCACCCCTCGCCATGGCGAAGTATTAGGTCCAGCAGCCCTAACTCGACTTTTAATTTCCTTCTATTTCGACCTCAGGTCAACTTGAACAGAAAATACCCTGCGTGAAACTAACGGGCATAACGGATCAAGAAGGTTTTAAGATACAAATAGGGGAAGGTTTGGTAATGGCCTAACGAGTTGTTACATCAGATACCAATTAAATAACCGTTTATCCTCGAACAACGTGGGGTGGAAAGGATACAAACGAGGTTGACACAACCCATAACAAAAGATAACCAGGGTCAATGTCAAAAATTCACACAAGAATTTATCTATCCTAGCCTTTATTTACGAATCAAATCTTGTTTGCAAAAGAACTGGCACCGTCCTCTTGCGGATGCAAATTTAACATCATACCTTACAAGGATAAAATTTTAAGAGTCTTACTAAATTAAAAGAATCATGGGGTATTGAATTTTTAATGACCCATAAGGCTCACTAGGTCACACTCTAACTGAGAATAAACTCGAGTTGCGTTAAACCAGATCAATTACTCTTGACAGGCAAAGGAACGACAGGCCTTGCTACCACGGAACACGACCCGCGGGTGCGCATTCGCTTGCATGGCGGACGTTGCACTGAGGCGAAAATCCAAGAAAAGGGGATGAGCTGCTGTAGTAGCTGGATTGGCTGCTATGGCGACCCACTTTCGTTGTAGCGAAAGTCGATGATTCCAGATACAAAAAGGGGTGATTTTTCACCTTCCCCAGTTTTCACATCACTCCCCCACTATCCGAATTCCTCTCCCACTCCCACAACAATTCAACCTCCCAACTCCTCTCTTTTGTACAAAAATACTTCGCCTTACCCTTATTCAAAACCCATTCTCTATCAAACACTTGAAAATCCCACAAAGCAAAAAGGGCAAAATTTCCTTTGCAAGGAGAGTTAACAAACTATAGTGCAATTTCCCCCGAGTTATCAAATCAAGGTATGTAATCATTTCTAACAACTCTAGAATAAATATGGGACTACTAATCTGAATTCTTTATTCCTAATTTCCAAAAATTGCAAGAAAAAAAAATTGAAATTTGGGTTGATAGGTTTTTGGGTTGGTGGTGGGGAGAATCCAAAATTCGTGACTTGTTTAACGTCAAAGTAGTTTTATCACTTCTTAACGCTTTGGAATTGTTCGATTTTGGGGATGAGAAACCTGAATCTAATGGTGGTTGTTCTTGGTAATGGGTTAGCTTCTTTGAAATTTTTGGGGCTGTTTGTTGCTTAAAATCATTTTCCATACAGTTTAAAGGTCATGCATGCTTGAATACTAGCCGATCTGTGAGTAAAACACTGATTTTGAGTCCAAAATTTTTAGAAAAATTTTGAAATTTTTTAGGGTTGTTTCGCTAGGGACGCCGAGTCCTCCAACGCGAAAATGTATCAGCGGGCGCAGCTCTGCCATGGTGTACAAGGGTGTACTGGCGCAGACGAAGGGGAAAGGGATTGTTACGCGTGCCTGAGAGCTTGTTCTCTGTGGCGAATTCGCTCCCGTGTCTCAACAAATGGTATCGCGGATCGTGTCTGCCCCAGTTGACATTTTTCCTCGGCCGTTGTCTCGCAACCGGGGTGCTGCTACCGCTGCAGCAAAGCCTACACCAAATTGGCGAAAAATAATAGCCTTGCATTGACGTAATTGGGGTTATTTTTGCTGGTTTCCTTGGCTTGTAAAACACGTAATCAGTTACTGAACTTGGTGCAATTGTTGTAACTAACTTCATCGATTGTTGCAGGTACAAAATTTGGAAACATGGCTCAAAACGAAGGATGTCAGAGTTATGTTCGCTCCCAACCCCGGAATGTCATCGCAGCTACTTAGAGTATATAAGGAAGGGGTTGTTATTGGAGAGGGGGCTTAACATGAACAAAGTAGAGCGACGTGCCACAGAGTTCTATGATCAGTTGTCCGGAATTGGGTGGGATTGCTTTATCGCTGATCCCGGTAAATCAAATGAAATTTAAGTAAGAGAGTTTTATGCTATGCTCAAGATGATAGACTTGTCCGCTTCGGAATTGAAAATCATTATTCGGGGCACTGTGGTGAAGATTTGGGCTAAGGTGATCAATGCCCACCACCACGTGGAGGACCATTCGGTGGAGGCCATGGATGAGAAAGACTATGAGGGTAACAGGGCCTGGTCAGTGTCGAAGCTAGTAGCGGAGGAGGAGAGAAGGTCAGTCTAATGGGTAATAAGAGGACCGGGATCAAGAGTATCAATTTCACTGCTGATTCCAGGATGTGGCTGAACGTCATTTCTCGATGGGTACGCCCCTCGAGCAACACTACCGATGTTACCTATCCTCGGGCTCTCATGATTGCTTTCATCCTAGACGACATTCCAGTGAATGTGAATCATCATGTTATCCAGGAGTGGAGGGATTTTATGGCAGATCTTGGTTTGAGCTTGATGTTTCCCTCCCTCATCACCGCCCTATGCCAAGAGGCAGATGTCCCACAGAGAAATGATAGTGATTGGCTTGATTTAGATATTGACTTCAACCCTCTGAAAGTGAAGGGATATGGTTCTTCTATCCGGAGCAATAAAAGAAAGGTTGATAAGGGCGTCGTGGTCAATGTGAGCCTCGGAGAAGGTGAGGATGAGGCTACACCTTCACAGATTTAGGAACCCTTTGAACAACCAGGTTCAAAGATGAAGGAGATGAAGGGATTGATCCTTAGGCTTCCTAGACCTTCCACCGAGGCCGACGCGTCAGGTATTGCTGCTGGCTAGTTCTCTCAAGATGAGATGAAGGAGTATTTGAAGGGAAAGGATGAGATGAAAACTTTAGTGGCCACCCTGCAGACTGTCTACACCTCCATGGCTAAGGACCATAGTGAGCTCCAGAACGATTTTGACAAAGAGAAGAAGAAAAAAAAGTCCAGGGACAAGCTGTACATAAATATATAGAGGGGCATCAAAGGGATGTTCGAGGTCATGCTGCCGAAGATAAGGCTTCTGATTGCAGACAAGGACGATCCAGAGCATTACTCCTTTTACGAGCGAGCCTGATGTTAGTGGCGAGATCAGCAGTTCAGATGATAAGGGAAATGAAGCAACTAGCACAAGGAAGGAGGAGGGGCCTTCTCCCTCTTAGTCATGGTTTTGTCCTTGTAGGGATTTTATTTCTAAACATTGGTTTTTGGTTTCTCTTGATGAATATTTGAACAATTGGTTTTTCTTGTTTTTCTGTATATGTTTTGTGGTATGACTTTGATGGATTTTGCCCTTCTCAGGTTTGGTGATGTATCTAAATTTGCTGGTTATGAAATGTTGTTTCTTGAATTTTTTAGTTCGGACAGGTTTTGGAGCTTTGGGTAGTAACTCACTGTTTTCTCCACACTATCGTTGCAGCGGACATGAGATTCGCTATGGCGGATACGCCATCACGACGGATGATGCGCGGTAGTGGACAAGAGGAAACTTGAGGGTTACACTGCAGAGGACAGAAATCCGCTATGGCGGACACGCTATAACGAAGGAAGATATGCGACAGCGGACGAGAAGGAACATGAGGAGTCCGCTCCAGTGGACACAAATCCGCTATGGCGGACTCGCTAATGTGGATAAGGCTCCTCTGGCACGACACTTAATGCAAAACTTCCCATCTCCACAGTGGCCCTCCTTTAGTACGCGTGAACCCTTGCTCACTGCGATGAGATGGTTGAACCAGTGGGCAATTCTGATGCCCTTAAGACTTGCACAACACTTGGACCTTGTCGAATTGCTTTTCACATAAATAAAAGACCATACAACACCACAACAATACTATCGTTAGATACCAATTAGAATCAAATAGCTACTAATTGGACATAGCTTGATACCAATTGGAATGAACCAGATACCAATTGGACATGTCTAGGTGCGATATTGATTGAGGTGGCACGATAAGAGAGAAAGAAGGGAAGTTTCCTAAATGCCCTATAGCCTCTCGTGGATGGGTACGGACGTCCACGTACCATTCCATGAGACTCTACTAGACATTTCTCTTTTACTTGTGAGACCGGTAACCTAAGACTCTGATACCAAAACGTCACGACCAAAATAAGGGATCGCGCGAGCACCTCCACAAATCCCACCTAAGAGGTGAACCCTTTTACCAAAAACACTAATTTTATAAAATGCTAGCAATTTCTATTATCCATTAAAATTAGAATTTATAGAAGAGATACTTTTACAATAACCAATTCCCAAAATCGGGTCTAGACTAGTACAAGAGCTTCTAAGATTTCCAATTGAATAATGATAATACAATGGAGCACACGCTCTGTTTTGGAATAGAATTAACAGAAGACTTCGAGATGGATACCCGAGAATCCTCAGACGCCACTAATCCATGAACTCAACCTGTAACAACTCTAAACCCCGAATAGGGTGTAGCAAGAGTAGTATCAGTAGAACTCTCGTATTGATAAGTATCATAGGCCGATAATGATTAGGAAAACATAATAACAATAGTAAATAACAGATAAGTATGGTAGGCAGTAACTCAGCCAGTCTACTGATTCAATACGGGGGAAGGTTTAACCATAAGGAAACAATTCAGCAGTTAAGCCTAGATGTGAACTTCTACTCCTCAATCCACAAACCATGCAATACACAGCAAGACCCATACAGATATTACCCTCGTCATTAAGTATGAAAAACCTCACTAAAACCAATCATAGATCAAGTTCGCGCCTACTAATCAAAATAAGACTACTCTCAACAGGGGAATCTTCCACCCCCTTAACAAGATAAACAGGCAACTCACACCGCAAGGGTGAACAACACAGGGACTCTGGATACCATATACAAACACCCTACTGAACTAAATACCATCACAAACACTGTCTCAAGAATAGAAAGTCTAGTATAGAAAGATCAAATAGCCGATCATAGCCTATGGTGAAGCACCTAAACACAAGTCTGCCAAGTTTACCACAATTTCTCAGAATAACCAAAAACACAAGTATAGGCAACAAATCCGATCAATGGATATAAAATGAGATGATGATAATGAATGCATATGTAATACAATGATATACAATGGCCAATGTAATCTCCGTACACACATGCTCCAGGCAGAATACCTCCACGCCTTCACAGTCATGACCCATGGGGGACTCGCGAAGTCCATATACCTGCTGCGAAGCATAACCCGATCCAATATATGTTGCGGAATGTGCAACCCTATCCAAATATATATTGCGGTGTGTAGCCCGATCCAAATATGTATATGTGTGTGTGTGTATGTGTTGCGACGTGCAACCCGATCCAAATACACGAGTATGAATGCATGAATGATATCAATGACCGTGAGAATATATCAATCCCAAAAAAAATATCAATACCAATCGTGCCACACATGATACCTACCACAATATCAAGAATAAGTCTAATCCTTCCTCTATGCCAGAAATAAATAAGAGACAACAAGGAATCCGAGTACGGATATGTTAAGGATTAAGGTATTCATACCCATTAAGAATTTAGAGAATCTAAATGCAACTCTGTGTCCATAAGGGTAAAACCATAACTTTTCCTTAAATTAGGTTTTCTAGGTTCCCATTGACTAATAATCCAGATATTATGGTTATCTACACCATAAAAAGTCATAAATTGCATTCTTATTTAAAATCCCCAATTTCAAGAAAATCCAAGACTTAACCCATTCGCAAAATAGTGGAAGAAATAGGATTTAGGGTTGGTTAATTTGCCTAGAATAGGAATCTAAGAGTTCCGTCAAAAATTTAATGTTTGTAAGTAAAGAAATCCATTTTACCTTCCTAGGGCTTTGCAAGTTAGGAAGTCACCATTTTTATTAATCCTTATAATTGAAACTTAATAAATGAAGGAAAATATTCAAGAGTGATGAAATATATATGGTCTAGATGTTACCTTTTCCAAGGTTCCGTGAGATTTGCCTTGAAAATACCCCAAATGGCGGCTTGATTTGAGAGTTGGGTGAAAAATGAGGTCAAAACCTGAAATGGACTTTATATACTAGATCTGCCCAGTGTCGTGCACTGTGGCAACAATGAGGCCACTATAGGGAACGACCGCTACCATGAACAATCGACCGCAGGGGAGAGCTCAAGGATGTCCGCCTCTCCCACTGTGGCGAAAATGGGATCCACTGGGGCGAAGTCCCTTACTCTTGAGCAGCCTTTGATAGCGAGCAGAGATTCGTGGGGCAGACCAGCTGCAGTGGTCCACCCCTCGGCATGACTAAGTACTGGGCCCAACGGCCCTAACTCGACATTTAATTTTCTTCTATCTATACTTTGGGTCAACTTAAATAGATAATCCCCCGCGTGAAACTAACGGGCACAACGGGTCAGGAAGGTTTTAGGTTACAAATGTAGAAAGGTTTGATAACGGCCTAATGGGTCATTATAATATGTAGGAGTTAGTTATTGATGGAGAAAGCATGGTAGGCCTTCGGGTATGAAGTTATTATGGATTTATATTAGGTTGGTTGTTGTTGATTGTGGGCTTGTCGCCTTGTTGTATGATTTGGGCTTGCCGACCTTTTGTTATGTTGTGACATGTGTATGTATTCATCTCTCTTTGCTTATGTCACTTATCATTGAACGGGGTAATTATCATGAGATTAGGCTTGAACTATGATGTGTGCTTATGATAAGAAACGAATGAGACTTTGATTTTGATTTGTTGTTGATTATGATATCTCGCATGTCATACCTCAAAAATTTTCACATCATTTGCAAACTAATGTAAGTTCGGAGAAGTCATGGAACCCTTATAAGGTTAAGGAGTACTCTTTACAAGTGTTAAGCAAGTGTCTAAAGGTTCTGGGATCAAGCAAATCGAAGAAAATAAGTTTGTTGAAAGTTTGGAAAAATTTGGTAGAAATTTTGGGTCAACTTTAGAGGAGTATATCTTTTAGTATATGAGGAGTTTTGAAAATAAACCGCTCGTCGTTATGACATCGGAGTAGAGAGTTATGGACGTTACAAGTTAGGTTGGCAGAGCAGAAACGTGTAGCTACAGTGCGCGACACGCGCGCTTCAGTACCCAAAAACTCTAAGTCGGTGCCAATCGACTCTAGAGCTCTATAAAAGGGGGTTTACCCCTTATTTCTTCATCCAAACCCCCCCCCCCCCCAAACATATCCCAAATCCTCTAGAACATTCCCCTAACTTCTATAACCTGCACACATATTCTTATAAGTCTATACGACAATTTTGATCATTTTTATTTCATTTTGAACATAACCCCAAGTCCTAGAAAGCCCTAGAAACCTCTCCAAACATATTCCAAAATATTTTCAAGCCTAAACGAAAGATCCAAGTGAATATTAAAGTTGCTAAGGTTTCCAAGTGAGGCCTACACTTGTCTCCTCTTCTTGAAGATGTTTGGGTGAGTATTTTTAAGGTGGAGTAACCATGGAATTGAAGTGTTCTTGAATTTTGAGGTAATATTTTATCTTAGTTTCATGTTTATGAGTTTGTTTGGTAATTATGTTAAGATTTTAGGAGAAGAAAATTGGAGGAAAAGTTCAAATATGCATTTGATGATATTTTGAGTTGGGAATTAACTTGAGTTATAATAATTAGTATGTTTTGAGCTTAATCTTGTTATGAGGGATAATAATGATGCTAAGGATTCATCGTATACAAGTGTATTAGGGGTTGTATGAAGTTGTTGTTATGGATTAATTATGAAAAGAAGTTTTGGGATTGAATTGAGTATAGTTTGACTGTAATCTTTTGATTATGGAATTGTTGATGTTTTATTGTGCTTTGGGAGTTGTTTTGAAGATTGGAGGAGTAGAAGATATAGGGAGATGTCATTGCTCGAATTTTGACAGATTCTAATGGGGTTTAATTTGAAGGCTTAAGATAAGCATATGACGATAAGCCTAACAATAGTATGAATTCTCTTTAATGTAGATTTACGAACTTAGGAGGACAAGCGTTAAGTAGTTAAAGTTATGGCGACCAAAAAGATATGTTAAAGTCAGTCCCTTTCTTTCTAAAGGCATGATTCCCTTCTTATGCACGCATACATTCTTTCCATAACATGCTTATTCTCAAAAGTTATAAGTTCATGATTCTCAATGTTCTTATGATACTAAAGATAGATGTTTTCTAAGATTATAATGATGATGATGGCCCCATTTCTAGAAATTTCAAGGCTTATGATTTTGATGCTATCACAAGATTGTTGAGCTTATTTCATGATTTTCTTGATTTTATTCATTGTTGTTGATCTCACCTTATAATAATTGTTCCTTCAAGGTGAGATATAGTGATGATGATTGTTCCATAACATAAATCGGAGGTTACCGATCTTACGTTACTCCGATAAAGTGATAACTTTTATTTGGGCTCTCATGCATGCTACTCATATTATATATATATGTATATATATATATATAGACACACACACACACACACACACACACAGATATATATATATATATAGACACACACACACACACACACACACACAGATATATATATATATATATAGACACACACACATACACACACACACATATATATATATATATATATATGTATATGGGGGATATGGAAAGAAGGGCGAGGCATTATATACGTATGACCACCTGATCAGTTGGCATATTATGATATCATCCTTGATGTGAGATGCCCGGATGCGGGATAAATAGGATAAATGGATCGGGCCGTTCGTTCCGCGACAATATATTTGATGATGATATAATATAGTTATGGATCGGGCTGCACGTTACGCAGTACTATTGTTACACCCCGTAGTTCTACATATTGAAATTTATAAGTGTCGGTCGCCCCAAGTGTGGATTTTGGAGTTACTTTCAAGGGCATGTATGGTTGCATGCGTTTAATTCATGATCATGAAGATTTACTTCAGGTAATAAGCCACGAGGGGATTGGAAAGCAGGTGAATCTCGAAAACTAGGGTTGATGGTCCGACTTGGAGGAACGATATCTTTTGGAACATGACGAGTTTTGAGACAAAGCAAAGCCCAGAGTTAAGTTCATGAAGTCCAGTTTCCAACGCAACAAACCACACCTCAATAGGACATTAGGGTAAGGACATATGGACGTTACAAGTTGGGATGGCAGGCCAGGAAAATAGCCTGCATGAACACGCCAGGGAGTGGCGCGAACGCGCTGAGCAAATTTTAGGCTCGGGTCAGGGATGAAAATTATATGATGCAGTATAAGAATATATATATATATATATATATATATATATATATGACATTTGGAGACCGTATGGAGTAAATCAGTTAACACGTTACTTGATGAGTGGCCCTCGTAACCGTAAGTAAGGTGGGTGTTATACCCTATTTTAACTAAGGCCAAAGTGGTTTACAACATTCCGGTAATTCCGGGGTTAATTAAAGTTAAGGAGTCGCCACCTAATTATTTATGGTGCATTAGGACACCTAAAGTTAATTAAAATTATTTTCTAAAGTCAACTCCGTTTTAAAGTCTACGAGACCAAAAGATCTAGGTAAGGGTTCAATTAATCTAAAGGGAAGGTATTAGGCATCCTTTAAGATCCATTAATAACGGTTAAGCGACTGGACTTAGAGTTAATTAAAAAGGCTAGTAAAAGCGCAACACATAAGTATTTACCTATAAGGTAGTTGATTTAAACTATAAGAAGAGTGGGAATTTGTGTTTAACGTAGAAAACAAATTTGCATTTGAGCATACTTGAAAATAGTGTGTAGTCTAGCATACTTTTCCACTAAGACTCAAAACCACACAAATAAAAAAAAAAAAAACTCCAAAGTACTTAATCCATTTGAAAATTTGATTTGTATTCGGATATGGGGAGATACGATTCTACTCAAGTGGGTTTAAAAATTGGATTATCTACTAAACAAAATCGGTTAAATACTTTAACTTGAAACAAGCTAAAAAAATTATGTTGACCGCCAATGGATGACTTGGAAGAGTGAAGCTGATTGTTTTAAAAGTATAGAAGTGGCTAGAAGCCAAAAACCATTGGTCTTAATTCTTTGAATACAGATCACGTCATTTTGAGTGGAATAGCAATTAATATTTAAAAACAATTCAAATTCTCATGTATTAATTACTAACAAATGTCAATTTCAATACTAAAGTAAGTTCATTAACATGAAACTACGGGTAGGTGAGAAATCGATTATTCATTAGTCCTAAGAATAGATGCTGTAAAAGAGAGAAACTACATAATTAAGCAAAAGTGAAGTTATTAGAACTAACTACCTAACACATATGAAATGGCAATCACACTAGCAAATAAGCAAAAGGGAAATAAAAAGGGGATGAAATAAGCCATTTTTGGCCCCTGTAGAAGAGCAAAGATTTTAGCAGTTCGCCGTTTGGCTCGCCCCCGAGATAAAGGAAAATGAAGAGGAAATGCTGGTCTCGAATCTAGTGGCAACGTCGAGTCTCAACCCGAGACTCTTTGCGGCTCCATATACCATGTAAACAAAGAAAATAAAAACAGGGGAATTAGAAGAGAGACCAAATCTTTAGCAGACATGAGAAATGAAACAACCAAAGTGAAAATCATATAGGTAGTAATATTGTACAAAATTATCCTGTATATCGTGACGATTAGGAGACATGAGAAAACCACCTCATGCTAACAGATTGTTAAGTGAAGCTAGTCATCTGAAATATAAACTTTCATCTCTATTTGAAATGCCAAAGTTAAGTATTATAAGTTCATTACAACTCCCTAAACTTCATGCTCGTCAGATGATGGTGAACGAGGACATCAAACTTATATCAATAGTATTTCCCAATGCAACATCAGACTTCTTTCAAATTCAAACATAATATTCCGTCAAGAATTAGTTGACAACCTCACCTTAAATGATAATCTCATATTACAATAATTAACAGGGCATATTGAAGTCATAAACTAGTATAAGCTCCACATTCTAAAACAAGTATAGAACAAAAGAACATGAAAGGAATACTTATACTGTCACAGCTAAGCTTTCATGGGCTCGACGAATGACCCTCACAATAAAGTTGATAGTTAATTTAACCAAAATAGATCGGATATCAAACCTAAATACATGACATCTTATGGACAAATTAAATTACTGAATACAGTTTCATATCTTACGTTTACGCAACATAAAAAATCAGGAAACAAATACATATTTTCTCATGATACAAATCTAAAGAAAAACCAAACACTTTCCACACACATATCAGAACTTAAACACATCAGAAATTTTAGAATCGGAGTAAAAGATAATACACTGACCTTTTGTTGGTGTAGTGAACGGGGATGTCGGGCCTCGAATTTACTCTCTCGTTATGAACAGATCCAAACCTCGACACAATGAGTTCCGATATATTTGCCGCGGCTAAGGTTCGACCAATATAGAAGGAGGAACTCTAGAAATTAAAGGTTCTTAGAGTTAAAAATGTGCAGAGATTGTATTTGGTGGGGGTCTTCCAAGATGTTAAAAAAAAAACCCTTCGGCTGAGGACTTAAGGCAGTATTTATAGGAGACGAAAACTAGGGTTTGTCTCTCGTTTTTGGGAAGGATTTGAACGTGAGATATCCGTTTGAATGTGGGGTGTCACGGCAATCCCTGCTTTTTGATTTTCTCTTCATAGAAACCAGATTTAAAAAAAAAGGTATTTTGGCATCTTTTGTTGACCCAATCACTGAAGATGAGAGAGAGGATATTATTGTACCAAAATGGTGTAACAACACTCTGTCCATTGCCAAATAAAGGTTGGAATTTTGTGTAGAAATAGGAAAAGAGGGAGAAGACAAAAAGCGGCTAGAAATTAGGTTAGAAAACGGATTGAAACACTTATGGGTTGAGTCATTTCTTTGACCGTACAGAGACTTGCATGAAAATGGGATAACGAAAGTCTGCCATTGCTGTGGAAAGTTGGATCTTTGCTTGAAAATGGAATAGAAGAGGGATGCGACTGATTAGATTAGAGTTAGGGTTGAGAAATATTGGGTTTAACAGAGAAATGGGCTGCTCAGTTGGGTATTAGTTGGGCCACTAGAATGGGCTTCAAATAGCGGAATTTGTTGGGTATTTCCCTCTTCTAATTAATTTCTTTTAGGCTTCTTTGTATTAACAAAATACTGTATGTGTGTGTGTGTGTGTGATAATAATAATAATTTAGCTATTAGCATTAATAAGGTGTACTTTAACATGATAATCTTATTATTAATAGATAAAATATAAGTAAGGTGATAATATAGTAAAAATATATCCAGGTTATATCTTATGATTAATACATAATTAGTAAGTAGCGATATACGAGGTATTACTAAGAAACAATACTTTAATAACAACAACAACAACAACAACAACAACAATGGCAACAACAACAACAACAAGAAGAAAGAACCGAAGAATAACAACAACGAATAAAGAATAAAGAATAAAGAATAAACAACAAGAATAACAACAGCAACAACAACAACAACAACAATAATAATAATGTAGTGATAGTAAAAATAAGATATGTAGTTTATTAAATATTAGAAGCTCAAGAAAATGAGTTGGAATAAAGGAGGGACAAAATTGGGTGTCAACAGTGGGGTCCACATACCGGGGCTTTATAAAGGACATATGAAAAGTTATATGAGTAGTACATGGGAAGTGAGCAAGTCTTAAGAAGGACCCTTAAGCCAAATATGGGCATAAGCCCTCCAAAAGGATAATTTAAGGATACGTTTTCAAATGATCTGAATTGGAGGGGCCAAAACTTTATTATAAGTTTGGAATTTGAAAACACACCAAAACAGAAAGTTGTAGATAATTGAAAGAGCTTTCCAACCATAGGTCGCGGGCCCTAATATGATATCGGGATCAAGCGTTATGACCTTTTTATTGAACAAACGCGCAAGCAGAAATATAAACCTGCGCAAACGAGCCCAAGACCCATGCGAACGCGCTGAGCAAATTCTGAGTTGGTGCAAGCAGATTCTGGAACATTATATAAGGGGGCTTACCCCCTTATTTTCAGACCAAATACCCACAAAAAGTCCCCAAATATTCTGGAACTTTCCCCCAACTTCCGTCCACTAAATTTTACCGCGAATTAAGTGAAATCTCCGGATTTAGGCCCGGACAGTGTATAGTTGTGATTACAATATCGTATTGCGGCGAAACATGGCTTGTATTCAAGGTTGTAATTGAAGATATCGCAAGTCTAGCAGGTAAAAGGTATGAATCTTTCTTTGTAAGTATTGATTTAAGCTTATTTATAGAAGAAAAGCTATTAAACGATCGGATAATGAATTTATGAGTTGAGAAATTTGGAAAACATCATGTGGGATGTTTTATGGAATATATTGGTATTGATAATATTGTAGTTGATGTTGGTATTCTTGTTATTGTTGGATTGTGATTTTGGGCTAGGCACATAAACAGGAGAGATGCTGCAAGAATTTTGGCAGATTCTAAAGGAGTTTGGTTTAAGGACTTGAGATAGGCATATGACGATAAGTCTAATGGTAGTATAATTTCTCTTGAATGTATATTTACAAGTTTGGGAGAATAAGCGTTAGTTCGTAGGAGATCAATCAGGTATGTTAAGGTTATTCTTTCTTTCATTTCGGCATGATCTATGACAAGCGCGAAACGTAACAATATCCATAATGAATCCACTCCTAGATGTAGGAGCTCATGTCCTTATGTTTATATGGGTGTTGTCCATATCTTGAGTTCCTTGACCTCTTAAGTCCCGAAGGGGCATCCATAAGTTGTACATTTTCATAATGATCTCTAAATCCCGAAGGGGACATTCATAAGGTTTCCTTATTCATATGCATTTCATGTTCGATTTTAAGTCTCGAAGGAGACAAATGAAAAGGGAAAGAAGTTCCCATTTTGAACTAAAAGTTGCTCCGAAGGGAGTCTTTTGATGTTTTACAAAGATTATTATGCTTTTGAATATATATATATATATATATATATATATATATATATATATATATATAAGTATCGCATAATTTCATGGGGCATAGGGAAAAGGGTTATGGCGTTATATATGTGCAAACCACCTGATCAGTTGGTATATGATGATTGAGATGCCCGATGGGGCCATTATGATATGATGCCCGACGGGGTGAAGCTCGAAGGAGCAAATGGGTAAAGGTGCATATGCATATGTACATGTTTTCAAAAGTGCATTATGCTATTATGCACGAAGGGGCCACGAGCAGTGCGAAGGCATGCATTATACACATATATACTCATGATGCATTAAAAGCTCATATGCATACACGATTCGTAGTGTTGGTCACAGGTACAGATTCAGTCGGTTACTCTTTTATCAATCGAGTAGAGATATATTATTTCGATTACGCCTTACATACTCGGTACATTATTCGTACGACGTCCCTTTGCTGGGGCGGCTGCGTTTCATGCCACGCGGTGTATACGAGATGAGTAGAAGACATTGGCTATAGGATGTTCCCGTGCTATCACCGGATTGGTGAGCTCCGTCTCGGTTCGGAGTGTTGCGAGTCGGTGTACTTATGTTATGGTATCTTGTGTATGTTAGAGAACTTTTGCGTACAATGTCCCGTGGATAGTGCGTTGAGATGTCGACAGTTGTGTAAAGCGACCATATAGGTCGATGTGTTTTTATGCTTTATTTTTAAAGATTTTATTGTGACTAAAGGTTTTATTTGAGTTAACGATCAGGGAGAAGTCTCTGATTTGTCGAAAGAGTTCTATTGAAAAGTTTTTTTTCACTTGACGAAAGCATCATTTCGTAGATTTAAGGTTCACAAAAAGTTGTGACTCCTGGATGGAATAGTAGTATGGCACTCAGCCGAGTAGGGTCTTGGGTGTCAGTCGTGGCCCTTCGGTTTGGGTCGTGACAACTATTATGTTATATATGTATGAAAAATGCTTTTTTTTAAAAAGAAAGCTAAGCATGCATGATATTCACCTTAAAAGGCAATCAAATGTACAAGTTTTCCTTATCTCATGTTATGTTTTGTATCTCTTGTTATGTTATTATTCATGCCTTACATACTCAGTACATTATTCGTACTGATGTCCCTTCTTATGGATGTTGCGTTCATGCCCGTAAGTAGATAGGTAGATGGACCAGACCCTTAGGAGCTTCATCAACAGTGTCTCAGGAGTGCTCCATTTGTTTCGGAGCTGCAGTTTATTGGTATTACTCTTTATGTATATATTTGGGCATGGTGGAGTCTTGCCCCGTCTTCAGGGATTCCTGTAATCAATGTAGAGGCTTGTAGATAGATGTATGTAGCTAGATGTTCCATAACCTTATCAGTGCATATTGTGGTATAATATTTTGGCAGCCATGTCAGCTTGTGATGATGGGCACAGTAGTTGATGATTATATAGAGATGTGCCATTATCTTGTGATATATGCCCTTGCAAAGTATGACGCCCATGAGATATCTTTGTGGTACACCTAAAAATGATTATGAGATGTATGTTCAGAGGTGCTCCGTGGGTTAGCTCCGGTTGCCTGTCATGGCCCTCTGGTTGGGTCGTGACATCGCATAGCATACACTCTCATTTCATATGATGCATTGATATAAACTATCACTTGGTACTGATGATGATAAGTGAGATAAAGAACATCTGAGGTCTTTGCGGATTGTATACAAAAGAGATAAGAATATGTGATCAGAGGTTATTACCGGAGCAGAATGTGATATACTCGCTGCCCGAGGTTTCTTGCCGGGATGAGGGAGTACATGGACTTTGCGTGTTACACTTTGGAAATTTCATGTTGTTTGCATTATAAATAAGCTAACACAAGCCTAAGGTGGATATCAGGCCCTTACAAGGTTAAGGAGGGTATCTAATAATTCTAAGTATGTACCTTAAGGTTTCAGAGTCAAATTAAGCGGCAGAGGTAAGTTCATTGAAGGTTAGGATTGGTGCCATGTTTTTGGGAGGATTTCGTGTCATTTGAGTTATACATAGCTTATCATTGCCTTGAGGGGGATTTATAGGTCTCCTTAGATGGTTAATGAAGTTTTATACAAGTGCCACGAATGTTCCATATGGATTGGAGGTCAAACGAATCAAAAAGAATGCATTTTCGCGAAATCGAAAATTTGGGGCAATATGCGGCCGCATAATCAGTATGTTGTGCAGTATATTGGCTGACAACTTTCCATTTTGGCTCTGCCTACTGGCGAACATCACCCCCATGTTTTGGAGGGAGTATGCAGCCGCGTACTGAGTATGTGGTGCCACATACTCTCCGCAATATGGAGCGGTGGGGTGGTTTTCAACCCTTTCTAAGTTCCAAAAGACCCCATTTTCATATCCACCTCCCACACTTATTTCCCAACATTGTTAGAGACTTTTTGAAGGTTGTACAACACTCTAAAACCTTCCACACCATCAAAAGAGAAGATCAGACATCAAAAACCTCAAGATAATTCATATAAGAAGATTATTCTTGCTTATACTCAAGGTTGTGATGAACATGGTCTTGGAGAAGTTGAGTAAGGTGAAATTATCCTATTATAAGGTATTTCTTCATCCTATTTATATGATTGAGTTGATTTAAAGGCTTAGCAATTCTTGGAGAGGAAATAACCATAGTGGAGAAGTCATAAAGCATTGAATTGAAGTTGATGACTATGAGGTGAATTTGAAAGGAGATTTTGGATTAATTTGAGAATAAATTGAACATAATTATTTGATTATGGTATTGTAGATGTTGTCATGGTTGATTGGGAGTTGTTTTGGAAATTGGTGGAAGTAGACAAAATAGGGGAAGTCTTTGTGCCCAAATTCATTAGTTCATTAGTTACCCTAGTTTGAACTTATGAGTGTTTTCAAGATTTAACGTTAGTATGAATGCTCTTGAATGTAGATTTGTGAGCTTGGGAGGAGAACGTTAAGTAGTTAAGGAGACATACAGGTATGTTAAGGCTAACCTTTTCTTTCTTAAGGCATGATTCCTTTGTGGTGAGCCTACACGCGATATCCAAATGTCCCTATTCCTAAATATGTTAGAAGCTTATGGTTCTTGATGTTCTCATGATATTATTGATCTTGTTCATCGTCGTTGATCTCATCCTATGATAGTTGACCCTTTAAGGAAAGATATAGTGATAATGATGATTCCATAATGGTAATCAGAGGTTCACCGACCTTAAATCACTCCAATAGTGTTGTAATGCTTCCTTTGGATACTCATGTATATATATATACACGTAACTATTTTTCTGACATCGAGCAGTTCTATAGTCGGTCGGGTACGACATCTATTGTGCACACCAATACGGATGACACCGAGCCATGATGTGGCTAGGTACGGATAACCCCGAGCCTTGTTATGGCCGGGTACGGGTGACACCGAGCCTATATGGCCGGGTATGGTATCATTATACATATAGGTATGTATACAAATGTTTTCTTTAGAAAAAGGTTAAGTATGCATGACAGCCGCCTTAAGAGGTATTCTGAGGTATTATTGATCTCTTTATCTTGTATTATCTTCATGCTTTCATCATGTTGTTGTTGATGCCTTGCATACTCAGTACATTATCCGTATGGATGTCTTTTTATTTGTGGACGTTGCGTTCATGCCCACAATTAGATAGGAAGACAGACCAAACCCCTAGGCTGCTTCTTCAGAGATTGTAAAGGAGTGCTCCATTTGTTTCGGAGCTGCGGTTTAGCTGGTACTATTCTTTTGTGTACATGTATGGGCGTGGCGGGGTCTTGTCCTGTCTTCATGATGTTATGCACTCTTTGTAGAGGCTCGTAGATAGATATATATAGTTAGATATTCTATAATCTCATTGGTTCATATTTTTGTATATCATTTTTGGCAGCCTTGTCGGTTTGTAGATATGGGCATAGTTGATGATGTGTATATAGATGTGCTTTTATCTTGTGGACTCATGCCCTTACAGATTCTAATATTCATGAGCTTTCTTTTGTGGTCCACCTAGATACAATTATGAAAAGTATGCTAAGAGGTGCTCGGTAGGTTAGCTTCGGGTACCTATCATGGCCCTCCGATTGGGTCGTGCTAGAGGTGGTATCAGAGCAGTTTGTCCTAGGTTGTTTCTACGAGCCGTGTCTAGTAGAGTCTTATTTTTGGGTGTGAAGCGCGCCACACTTATAAACAGGAGGCTGCGGGACATTTAGAAATGATCGACCATTCTTTCTCATCTTAGATCGTGTGATAGAGCCATGTTATAATGATTCCCTTTTTCCTAACCGTGATTGCAGCGATGCTTGTGAAGAGAAAAGCTACAGCGGCCCAGAAGGGCAAGTCAGCGGTAGGTAGGAGGGCTGAACAGTTACCGCCTACAGAGGTGGATGAGGGCGAGTCTCAGAATGAGGTTCAATCTTGGTCCTCTCATACTCCGCCCTTTCTAGAGGAGCATAGAGGAGTTCCAGCTCCAGCACCCTCAGTTCCTCCACTGGATGTCTCGGGCCAAGGGATGAGAGAGGCCATTCAGTTGTTGACCCAGTTAGTAGCCGCTCAGGCCTAGCGGCAGGGTGCGAGTCATGGTGATAGGTCTGTCAGTGCCAGAGTCCGTGATTTCATTAATTTGGACAATCGAGAATTCTTTGGGTCAAAACTAAACGAGGACGCGCAGAACTTCATAGATGAGATGCTCAGAACATTGCGGGTATTGCATGCTACAGATGTTGAGTCAGTAGAGTTGCCCTCTTATAGACTGCGAAATGTTACTGTTCATTGGTATACTATCTGGATGTCTTCTAAAGGCGTTAACGCACCTCTACCAGTGTGGCAAGAGTTTGTGGATGCTTTTCTTTGGCCTTATTTTTCGCCAGAGGTTCGATGGGATAGAGCTAATAAGTTCTTGAACCTCAGACAGGGTAACCTGAGTGCTCGAGAGTATAGCCTTCGTTTTAATTCTTTTGGCTAGGTATGCTCCAGTTATGGTGGCTGACATGGGAGATCGTGTTCACCGGTTTGTGAGTGGATTGGGACCCCATTTGATTGGTGATTATTTGACGGCGTCACTTCAAGAAGGTATGGATATTTCTCGTATTCAGGCCCAAGGCCAGAATCTTGAGGAGCGACAATAACAGTGGAGGAGTGAGCGTGAGCATGATAGGGGTTATAGTAAAAGGGCCAGATCCTGCGCGGCACTGTTAACAAGTTCAGAGGGGGTCAGAGGTAGCAGTATTGGAGGCACTTAGGTCACCCAGCTGCTAGTGCGCCTCCACAGTTTCCTGGGCCCAAGTTTGATAGACCCGCTCGTTTTGAGCCAGCTCAGAGTTCCAGAGCTCCTAGTTCTCAGATCAGGAGTAGTTCTAGTTAGATGAGACCACCCTTACCACGATGTACTCAGTGTGGTAGTCTGCATTGGGGACAGTGCCGATTAGGTTCAGATGTTTATTATGCTTGCGGTCAACCAGGCCATATTATGTGTGACTGTCCATTGAGAGATGGTAGAGGTATGGTCCAGCCTGCAGGATCAACAGCTGGTTCTTCATCATCTGTACGCCCTCCAGGGTAAAGCTCACAGATACCAGCAGGCCATGGTAGAGTTAGAGGAGGAACGTCCAGTATGAGGGGTCCTCAACACCATATTTATGCACTGGCTGGGCGACAGGATCTTGAGTTTTCCCCCGATGTTGTCACAGGTATATTATCACTATTTTCTCATGACGTATATGCATTGTTGATCCAGGTTCTACATTATCATATATTACTCCTTATATTGCCGATCGGATTGGGGTGAAACCTGAGTCAATTAAACCTTTCGAAGTGTCTACACCCGTTGGTAACCCAGTGATAGCTAGTCGGGTATATAATAATTGTCTGGTTATAGTCTGTGATCGTCGTACAAGGGCATATTTGATTGAGTTGAGTATGGTAGATTTTGATGTCATTATCGGTATGGATTGGTTGGCTTCCTGTTATGCCAATGTTGATTGTAGGGTAAAAATGGTTCGTTTCTAGTTTCCAAGAGAGCCAGTTCTGGAATGGAAGGGTAATACAGCATCTCCGAGAGGTAGGTTTATTTCCTATCTCAAGAAAAGTACGATGATTTCTATGGGGTATATTTATCATCTAGTCCGGGTTCGGGATATGAAAGCAAAGCCACCGACTCTTCAGTCTGTTCTAGTAGTTAATGAGTTTTCGGATGCATTCCCGGACGAGCTTCCAGGCCTTCTACCAGAATGGGAGATTGATTTTTCCATTGATGTGTTACCGGATACTAAGCCAATATCCATTCCTCCTTATAGAATGGCACCTTCTGAATTGAGGGAGTTAAAGGAGCAACTCAAGGATTTGCTTGAGAAACTTTGTCAGGCCTAGTTCGTCGCCCTGGAGAGCACCTGTGTTGTTTGTAAGAAAGAAGGATGGCTCGTTACGGATGTGTATCAATTACAGAAAGCTGAATAAGGTTACAATAAAGAATAAGTATACACTTCCAAGAATTAATGATTTGTTTGATCAGTTGCAGGGTGCCAAATGGTACTCAAAGATAGACTTAAGATCCGGGTATAACCTCGTGAGAGTTAGAGGGAAAGACATTCCGAAGACAGCTTTCAGAACCAAATATGCTCATTTTGAATTTCGTGTAATGTCGTTTGGGTTAACGAATGCACCGGCGGTATTCATTGATTTAATGAACAGTGTATTTAGGCCTTTCCTAGATTTGTTTGTGATCATGTTCATTGATGATATTCTGGTATATTCTCAATCCGAGGCTGAGCATGGGGATCATTTACGTACTATCCTTAGAGTTCTTCGACTCGAGAGTTTTATGGAAAGTTCTCTAAATGGGAGTTCTGGTTGAATTCTGTGACTTTTCTGGGGCATACTATTTCAACTGATGGTATTTGGGTGGATACCTAGAAGATTGAAACTGTGAAGACTTGGCCGAGACCTAAAATACCTACAGAAGTTCATAGTTCTCTTGGCTTGGCGGGTTATTACAGAAGATTTGTAGAAGGATTTTCTTCTATTTCTGCACCATTGACAAAGCTGACTTAGAAATTAGCTAAATTTTAATGGACGGATGCTTGTGAGCGCAGTTTTCAGGAGCTGAAGAATAGATTGACTTCGGCCCCGGTTCTGACACTTCCAGAAGGATCAGAAGGCTATGTTATTTATTGTGATGCCTCGGGCATTGGGTTAGGCTGTGTGTTGACACAGCACGGTAAAGTTATTGCTTATGCTTCAAGGCAGTTGCGAAAACACGAGAAAAAACTACCCGAACCATGATTTACAGTTCGTACATTGTGATTCATACATTGAAGATGTGGAGGAATTATTTGTACAGTGTTCATATTGATATCTATACAGAACACAAGAGCCTCCAGTTTATTTTCAAGCGTAAAAGAGTTGAATTTGCGGCAAAGGCGATGGTTGGAGCTATTGAAAGATTATGATGTTAGCATCTTGTATCATCCTGGGAAGGCGAACGTAGTAGCCGATGCCCTTAGCTTCCGATCCATGGGTAGTCTATGTGATGTTCATCCAAAGAGAGAGTTAACTTGTGAGCTTCAACAACTAGCTAGCCTGGGAGTTCGATTAATGGACTCGAGCAATACGGGAGTTACTATTCAGAATTCAACTGTTTCGTCATTAGTAGTTAAGGTGAAAGAGCACCAGTATGAGGATCCCATGTTAGTCCAATATAGAGATACATTCCCTCAGAAGAAAAAGTCACTATTTGAGACTTCTGTAGATGGAGTTCTCAGGTACCGAGGCATACTATGTGTTCCTGATGTTGCAGAGTTACGTCACCCGATTTTGGAAGAAGCCCATTGTTTCCGTTATTCTATTCATCTGGGAGCGACGAAGATGTATCATGATGTTAAGTTAATATATTAGTGGGATGGAATGAAGAAAGATACAGCGGAGTTCGTGGCTCGGTGTCCTAACTGTCAGTAGGTAAAGATCGAGCATCAGAAGCCCGGTGGATTATTACAAGCTATTGAAATTCTTACTTGGAAATGGGAAGTAACTACTATGGATTTCATCATAGGCTTGCCTCGTTCTCGGCGTAAGAATGATTCCACAGGGGTAATTATGGATAGAATTACAAAATCAGCTCATTTTCTACCTGTCAGAACTACGTACTTAGCTGAAGATTATGCAAAGCTTTCTATCAAGGAGATAGTACGACTCCATGGTGTTCCCGTATCTATTATCTCTGATAGAGGAGCGCAGTTTACCACTAATTTCTGGAAGTCTTTCCAAAATGGTTTGGGGACTCATGTGAGTATCAGCACAACATTTCACCCCCAGACTGATGGACAAGCTAAGCGTACTATTCAGACCCTCGAAGATATGTTAAGGGTATGTGTGTTAGACTTCGAAGGCAGCTAGGAAGATCATTTTCCACTTATTGAGTTTGCATACAACAATAGTTATCATTCCAGTATTCAGATAGCCCTGTATGAGGCTTTATACGTGAGCAAGTGTAGATCACTAATTGGATAGTTTGAAGTAGGGGAGACCAAATTAATAGGATCAGATTTGATCCAGCAAACGGTGGAAAAGGTAAAGCTTATTCAGGACCAATTATTGACAGCCCAGAGTCGTCAGAAGTCTTATGCAGACAATCGCCGACGAGACTTAGAATTCCAAGTTGAGGACTGGGTATTCTTGAAAGTGTCACTGATGAAAGGCGTCATGAGATTTGTTAAGGAGGGTAAGCTTAGTCCTCGATACATTGGACCCTACAAGATTGTACGCAAAGTGGGCCAAGTAGCCTATGAGATAGATCTACCTTCTGATTTGGAGTCAGTCCATTCGATTTTCGATGTATCAATGCTTCAAAAGTGTATTAGAGATCCTTCCAGAGTTATACCCATAGAGGATGTTCAAGTTACTGAGCAATTATATTATAAAGAAATTCCCATTGCGATCCTAGATAGACAAGTTCTGATATTAAAGACTAAAGATGTAGCTTCAGTTAAAGTTCTATGGAGAAATAATAATAAGGAAGAAATGACTTGGGAAGCTGAGAAAGATATGAAGTCCAGGTATCCACATTTATTTCCACTCCCAGAGGTAGTTTAGACAGAGCCACCATTGTGTTCAGGCGCGCAATGTTTTCTTTTTATGATTTCTTGGTCCTGTGGGGCCATTATTGTTGTTGTTGTTGTAGCCCTGTAAGTCGTTGTATATTTGGGTTGCTGTGATAGGATGGTAGTGGTACAGTTACAGGGAAAACTCTGGTGAAATTTTTGTAGATCCCTAAGAGTCTAACATTCGAGGACGACTGTTCTTTGGGGGGGGGGGGGGAATGTTACACTTTGGAAATTTCGTGTCGTTTGAATTATAAGTAAAATAATGCAAGACTAAAGTGGATATGAAGCCCTTACAAGGTTAAGGAGGGTGTCTAATAATTCTAAGTATGTACCTTAAGGTTTTGGAGTCAAATGAAGCGGCGGAAGTAAGTTCGTTGAACGTTAGGATTGGTGCCATGTTTTTGGGAGGATTTCGTGTCATTTGAGTTATACATAACTTAAAAATAACTTGAGGGGTAGTTATAGGGCTCCTTATATGTTTAATGAAGTTTTATACAAGTTCCAAGAAGGTTTCATAAGGATTGGAGGTCAAACGAATCGAAAAGAACGCATTTTCGCGAAATCGGAAATTTGAGGCAATATGCGGCCGCATACTCAGTATGTTGTACTGTATATTGGCTGTGGACTTTCTATTTTGGCTGATCCTACTTCCCAACATCACCACCATGTTGTGGAGGGAGTATGCGGCCGCATACTGAGTATGTGGTGCCGCATACTCTCCGTAACACGGAGCGGTGGGGCAGTTTTCAACCCTTTTTATGTTCCAAGAGACCCCATTTTTTATATCCATCTCCCAAACTTATTTCCCCACATTTTTATAGACTTTTTGAAGGTTCTAAAACACTCTAAAACCTTCCACACCATCAAAAGAGAAGATCAAGCATCAAAAACCTCAAGATAATCCATGGATGAAGATTATTCTTGCTTCTACTCAAGGTTGTGATGAACTCGGTCTTGGGAGAAGTTGAGTAAGGTGAATTTATCCTATTATAAGGTATGTTATTTATCCTATTTATATGATTGAGTTTATTTAAATGCTTAGCTTATTTAAAGGCTTAGGAAGTCTTGGAGAGGAAAGAACCATAGTAGAGAAGTCATAAAGCATTGAATTGAAGTTGTTGACTGTGAGGTGAATTTGAAAGGAGATTTTTGATTAATTTGATAATAAATTGAATATAATTCTTTGATTATGATATTGTGGATGTTGTTATGGTTGATTGGGAGTTGTTTTGGAAATTGGTGGAAGTAGACAAATTAGGGGAAGTGCTGCCCAAATTCCGCTAGTTCATTAGTTACCCTAGTTTGAACTTATGAGTATTTTCAAGATTTAACCTTAGTATGAATTCTCTTGAATGTAGATTTGCGAGCTTGGGAGGAGAACGTTAAGTATTTAAGGAGACGTAAAGGTATGTTAAGGCTAACCTTTTCTTTCTTAAGGCATGATTCCTTTGTGGTGAGCCTACGCATGATATCCAAATGTCCCTAGTCTTAAATATGCTAGAAGATTATGGTTCCTAATGTTCTCATGATATTATTGATCTTGTTCATCGTCTTTGATCTCATCCTATGATAGTTGACCCTTTAAGGAAAGATATAGTGATAATGATGATTCCATAATGGTAATCGGAGGATCACCGACCTTATGCCACTCCGATAGTGTTGTAATGCTTCCTTTGGATACTCATGCATGCTATACATATATATATATATACACGTAACTATTTTTCTGACACTGAGCCGTGCCGTAGTCAGCCGGGTACGACATCTATTGTGCACACCACTGCAGTTGGGTACGGATGACACCAAGCCTTGATGTGACCGGGTACGGATAACACCGAGCGTTGTTATGGCCGGGTACGAGTGACACCGAGCCTATATAGATGGGTACGATATCATTATACATATAGGTATGTATACAAATGTTTTCTTTAGAAAAAGGTTTAAGTATGCATGACAGCCGCCTTAAGAGGTATTCTAAGGTTTTAATGATCTCTTTATCTTATATTATCTTCATGCTTTCATCGTGTTGCTATTTATGCCTTACATACTCAGTACGTTATCCGTACTGATGTCCTTTTGTTTGTCGATGCTGGGTTCATGCCCGCAGGTAGACAGGGAGACAGACCAAAACCCTAGGCTGCTTCTTCAGCGATTATACAGGAGAGCTCCATTTGTTTCGGAGCTGCGATTTAGTTGGTACTATTCTTTTGTGTACATGTATGGCCATGGCGGGGTCCTGTCCGATGTTTATGATGTTATGCACTCCTTGTAAAGGCTCGTAGACAGATGTATATAGTTAGATGTTCTGTAACCTCATCGGTTCATATTTTTGTATATCATTTTTGGCAGCCTTGTCATCTTGCACATATGTGCATAGTTGAAGATGTGTATATAGATGTGCTTTTTTCTTGTGGACTCATGCCCTTACAGATTCTGATATTCATGAGCTTTCTTTTGTGGTCCACCTAGATATGATTATGAAAATTATGCTAAGAGGTGCTTGGTTTGATAGCTCCGGATACCCGTCATGGCCCTTCGGTTGGGTCGTGACATTACGGGCCCCTAATAGGTGATGACTATTGAGACGTCGAGATTTTCGTCCTTTGCATGTGTGTACAGGTCTGAGGTTTTTACCAGTGCATTGCATTGCATATGCATTTCACGCTCACATCTATTATTCATTGATGAGTTGTACTTAGTATTGATATTGAGATGATTTCATTGAATGGTTCATTAACGTACTTATTTTCTTAGATGTCTACTTGTTGATTCTTTCTTCATATATGTGAACTAATTATTGTCGGCCTATGATACCTACCAGTACATAGTGTTTGTACTGATGCTACCTTGTTGTACTCTTTTCTGAGTGCAGAGTTTGTTACAGGTTCCACTTCAGCACCTCATGAGTGATCTTCCCGAGGCTTTTAGTATGAGTTTCCATGGTGAGCCATGTTTCTGATCAGTAGCCCGGAAAACTCATTTTTACGATATCTGTCCATTGTTCCGAGACAGTGTTCAAACTTTGTTATTTGACATTTCCTGACATATATATATATATATATATATATATATATATATATATATTTAGTGGCTCTTGTATTGTACTTACACCAGATTTTGGGGCATTTTTAGTATAATTCCGCACTTAGTAGTTATTTATAGATATTGAGTCTTCTTCTATATTTATGTTTCTTATTGATATGCTTAAAGTGAGTGTTGAATAAGGGAAGCGTTCGCCCACCAGAGGGATTAGTGTGGTTGCCTGCTCGGCTTACCAGTTGGGTTGTGACAAGTTGGTATCAGATTCCTAAGTTACCAGTCTTACAAGTACAAGAGCATGTCTAGTAGAGTTTTGCGGATCAGTACGATAAGCTCCGTACTTATTTGTGAGAGGCTATATGACATTTAGGAAACTTCCAATTCTTTCATTCCTTTCATGCTACTTCCTTCAACTTGGTATCTAGTCAATTTAAATTGGTATCGAAATTTCTTTGTCTTTTTCTCACACGGATAGTGGGAACTCGTCCTTAAATTCTTATGCTAGTGGTTTGACATGACGTGGCACGGTAAGGTAAGAGATGTGTTATTTTTATACGAGCACGTTTCCAAGTCCAGTTTTCAGCCATGATCGGGATTCTCTAGTTGGTGTGGAAAGGTTTCAGCATCATCAAAGTTTTGCATGATAGATGTATGGCACAAGTGTATCAATGACAATTCGGCAATTTAGTAATGGAAGAGTATTAATGTCAGCATGAGGAAGGAAGTATAACTTGGGGAGGATCGTCTGATTCGATAAGAGGATGATATTGTGTGTTATGATGATGAAAAGTAGTTGAGGATATGGATAGAAAAGGCGATTTTTGTGGTAAAGTGTAACGAAGTAAGATTTCTTAGGGTATATTAGTAAGAGTACTTCTTGTCTTATAGGATGAAGGAAAAAAGAAGAGAATTTGGATCGATTAATCTCCGCTATAGGAAGGGAACAATTGGTATCTAACGTGCTCATCAGGATAAGGTTGCAAGATGTGCAAGGGAAGATTTTGTATTCGGTTGTGGCAAGTTAAGTTGGGCTTCGACGTGATAGAATGGTAGTAGTGGAGTAAGAACTAGTGGTTTGTGGGTTCTTTCAGGGAAATGGTTGTCGGTTCTAGATCAGAAAGCAAGGTTAATTATGAAGAGTGGGAACTCTAGGTAGTGGGAAGCTGTGGTCCTTTAGTAAAGGGTGTGTTCGCAGGGTTGTTGTGTATAGAGGATTGGTGAGGGGATCATTTAAAACAAGAGCTTGTGGATTTGAGAGTTATGTCGTGGTTATACAATATAGAGTGGACGTAAGGGTTTGTGGATGAGTTGGTATGTTCGGTTATGTCATAGGCTAATGGGAGCGCTTGTTAACTAATAGAAATGACTCAGTGATGGGCAAGAGTGAGGTTTTTTCACTCAGGGATTTATCGGGTGTTGCATCTAATCTTTGATAAGGGGTGTGGTCATTGTATCTGTTGTGTAAGTTTCAGCTAGTTCCGCTACTACTGTTGTTATGACTTTGCTAGGTTGATCGAATGAGAGGGATAATCGCTCGATTTGATTAGAGGTGTTCTGGTTCTGTAATTAAGGATCACCTTACTGATTATGAATCAGTTCAGTGGTGGTTTGGGTTATTGTATCAGCAATGATTGATTCTCGTTGGGATGACCATGGTTGATCAGTAATTTCTAGTAGGAAGACTTTTTGAAGAATGCGAGTGGTGCCCAGTTTAAAGTTCGTGTGACACAAAGAAAACTCTCGGTTGTCTCAATGTGCGACATAATACTATCTCCAGGGTTGACTCAGCTATTTGGCAGAACTTATGATTTTGCTAAGATACTTTTGAGTGGGGTTGAGTGATTGTCGGTCGGTGGTGGTAAATGTGATCTGAATGGAATATAGATAGTGAAGAATTAAGATAAAGGTATAGTTATTCGAGAATCAGTAGGAGTAAGGTACATCTTCGGGATTGCTTCGGGTGTATAGATTGCGGTGTTGTTATCTCGCATCTGTTAAATGAGGTGTGATTGTTAAGTACGCTTAAAGAAGAAAGTCTAAAGAAATGGACTAAGTGTTATGACGAAGTTCTGTGAGGTTTCATGATCAACGATTGGTGAGAAGCAAATTTCAGGTGACCAACATGCTAAGGTTTATGGAAAGGTGGCTTGTGTTATACCAAGATGGGTAATTTCATAGCACTCATCATTGGATGAGCTAGAGTTGTTTAACGAGAAGGAATTTTGGGGCACTCTATAATCTGAAGGTTAAGAGTTATATTTTCGATATGAGACTGTATTCGTAGTAGTGGGTTATGTGTAAGCGTTACTAACGAGATAGCTTGGGTGTCACGACCCAATTTAGCTAAGTCGTGCAAGCACTTACATTTCCCACCTCGGCAAGCAAACCCTCAACCCAACGGTAATAAAAAAAGAAACGTAAATAACCAGTTCAATAAGCGGAAGAGTATAAATCATGGAAGTCTGACGATAATAATATAGAAACAGTGCGGAAATAAGGAAACACACCCCAGAGTTTGGTCTAATTCATACAAGAGCATCTAATTAGAAATATAAAAGTCTGGAATATTAATAGTACATCAAGTCTGAATATGTCTCAGAATGGAAATTATGACATAAATAAGAAGAATCTTCAAGGCAGCGGATGTCTCGTGCTCACCCTATAGACTCCAAGCAAATCTTGGAGTGACTATCAGCCACAAGAAACAGAAGTAGCTTCTACCTGGAATTCTGCATTCATAAAAGAATGTAGCAAGTGCAGGTCAGTACAAAACCACAGTACTAGTAGGTATCATAGGCCGACTAAGTTTAGCTAATATAATCCAGACAATAAAGTAAGAGAAGGAGATAAATCAATAAGTATAAGTCAAACATAAGCCAGAATCAAGTACACGTCATCACCTAGGTTGTAGCATCTAAACCCAAATTTGCCAAGTCTCAATATATCCAAACTGAATCCAAATAACACAAGTAAATGACAATATCTTCACAATATGAGCCATAGTGCAATGCAATGCAATAATGTATGAATGCAAATGCAATGCAATGCAGTGTACACGTGTACTCCAAACAAAAATATCGGCGTCTTAGTAGCAACACCCATGGGGGACCTGCAAAGTCCATGTACCACTCATTTTGGATCTTTGCCCAACGGTCAAAGGAGACTCCGGATCTTTGCCCACGGAGGATTTTCATCAGCACAACCCATAAGGGACCCGCGGAGTACATGTACCACTCGTTCCGGATCTTTGCCCAACAATAACGAGTCTCCGAATATTTGCCCTTGGAGGATCTTTATCAAATCATATCATATAATATCACATCACCCGAAACCATTTCCTATCGGGCATTTAAAACATTTTCTCTTGTAGAAACCAAAAGTCTTTCATTTATCAGTTCTAAACCATTTCCGTCATGCATGAATGTATGAATGCATAAATGTTAAATCAATACAATAAATGCCAATGAATATGCTATGGAAGTCACAACACTATAAGCCCTATCAAGACTTATATAAATCAACTCAATAGTAAGCATGATCTCATCATCAACAGTCGGATCAATATCACAAGTATTAAGCATGGGTACGCCAACAATATCATGAAAAGGCTACACAAGCCATATAGAACACTATCCTCGCATCAAAAGTCAACAAGTAAGATACTTCAACATCATGAAGAGGTATAACAATAGTATCCAATATCTACTATCTCCACGTGGTATCAAGCCAACAACAATAGAACAAACCAAGTCACAACACAACAGGGTGGCTAGCCCCAATCACATACACTACAAGAAAAAGGTTTATCTGCGACCAATATTTAGGGACGAGTTAATAATTTCGTCTCTAAAAGCACATTTATTGGGACGAGATTTCATTTCGGTCCTTAATTCTATATTTTATTGCGAAGGTACTAAATCTAGTCCCAAAAGAATTTAGTAACTGGTCCCAAATTGTAATTGATGAGCCTTGAGTAGGAAGATGCCACCAAATGTAATATTAAAATATTAAAAGGCTACTATTTTCCAAAAAATCTGGCGCTAAAACAGTGTACTAAAATAAAAACTTAGGTTTTCAGCAAAAAATAAGGCGCCAAAAGTAAGAGAAAACGTAGTATACACTGAAATAAAACATTCTAAAAATTAAATTAAACTCTCTGTCTTCTCAGAACACAGGTGGTCACGACTCTTACCATAGTCTCTACACATCGTATCCATCATCTTCTCAGCCATAGATCTACCAATAGATTTCTTAATTCCTCAAATTCTTCTCTTATTCATCAAAAACCTCTCAAGGTACTATTGCTGCTTCTCAATCTTTGTTTTTTTTTATATAATTTTTTATATCTCTTCCGTTATTTCTGTGTTTAGAATCAAAAAGATAAAAACTCAAATCTTTTGATTCTATTTTAGTGTTTTGTATATGCACCAAGTTGGATTTTTGAGCTTATTCTTTTGGGTATGTGCTTATGATATGAAAGACCTTTTATTTCTATTTAAGAACTCAATCTTGTGATTACGTTTCAATGTTTTGTATATGCACCAAGTCAAATTTTTTAGCTTATTCTTTTGGATCTGTGTTTATGATCTGAAAAACCTTCTATTTCTATCTAAGAACTCACTCTTTTGATTCTGTTTCAATGTTTTGTATCTGCACCAAGTTGAACTTTTGAGCTTATTCTTTTGGGTTTGTATTAATGATCTGAAAAACCTTCTATTTCTATTTAAAAACTCAATCTTTATTTCATTTTAGTATAAAATTTAGTTGGATTTGTGGTCTTATTTTGGTTGTATGAATGTCTTTTTGTTTAGTTTCCGATAATTTGTGCTGTATGTGTTATGGGTATGTGTTTAGGATTAGAAAGGCCATGTTGAGATTTGCCAAGGCAAATAAGGACTAGTCTTGTTACTTTCGGCTAAATACATTTATACCTCATAGCCCATCTAGTCTCTATTGTCATTTGTATTTAGCACTCCTGGAAAATAATAGCATCTCAGAAGATTGCAATACTCTTTTTTTGTGTTTAACTCTTCCACTCTCAATAGGAAAAAATTGAAAAAGTTATGGAACCCATGTTTTGAAGCAAGGTCTAACCAAATATATGTGAATTTAACTTTTATGGTCAAACTTTTATAAATGTCTACCTCCATAATGAGTATCCGTAAAAGTGAAGATCTCAAATGAGTTAGCTCTAACATAAATTACAAAACCATTAGTTCTTAAAGTGAAAGGTTCAATTTGTAACTTGGAACAGTTGAATAATCACAACTATTTGAAGGAATTCAAGGGTAGGAAGTCACTGCTACTAATAACTCTAATCAGTAGAATATCAAAGTTTAAAAAGATTTTTTTTTCCTTTCTTGCATTTAATATGTTATTGAAGAACTATATAGTTTCTTTTTTCCCTTTTCTGGAAAATTTTCAAATTACTTTTAATTGTAAAAACCACTCTCATTGTTTTTTTTCTATAGCAAAGTCCACTAGGCTTTTTGGGCCTAGGGCTGGTTTTATTAATTTTCTAGAAAGCTAAAAAACCCCAAAGGGAGAGTACAAGTAAGGGGGACTAGGCCTTACCTTACTAATCCTATGAGGCAAAGAACCTCTAAACTAACAGGAATGTAGAAAAAATGAACTCGAAATGATCAAATAAGCTATGATCACCACAGAGTTTATAACACACTCTATGATGATATTACACATGATAATGCTAAAATAATGAGAAAATAATACAAGAATAAAGATAGAATCCTTAATCTCTGAACTTGTAAAATCTTCTATATTCATTGAATTTTCCACCTTGTCTTGTTCTTCATGCCTTTCCAAAAAATCTTGAAACTTTATCATTTCTTCTTGGATCTTGTGGATTTTGTTGAAGTGGCAGGAGCTGCCACAGTCTTCTTTGCTTGTCTCATTTGTAGTTGCCTTAGGACAAATTCTTCAGTCATTTTTCCATCCCAACTACCCTTCCTTGCTTGAGTTTTGTGTCTTTTAACACTTTCCACCTGTCTAGGAGATAAATCCCCATCCCTTGCTGCATTGTGGAAATTTTGGGCAAACGACTCCTCGTCCATGTCAATTCTAGACTCTCCTTTATTTGGTACTGCCACCTGCATGTTCCTTCTCTTTGTAGTAAGAGTTTTAGTCTGCATGTTTACACTAGAAGTAGGAGCCGCATGTTGCTGAGGTAAGGTGATTTGCAGTTTTGCTTGAGCTGCTACTCCTGCAGTTGTTGACAATCCTGCAACCTGTTCCTTTGCACCATGTTGCTTAGTACCAGGTGTTCTCTCTTCCTCCGCACAAAATTCAGCACCAATAATGTTCTCCTTAGCACCAATCTTTGCCTTAGTGCTATAGGTAGCCTTGCCAAACATGACATCAACTGGATGATGTGATGAATTTGATGGGTTATCAGACTGCTCAAGTACTTCATCCTTCCCTCTTGAAATTTCACCTTCCTCCATGTCTTCTTCCTCCTGATCACACCACAAACTCCACTCACCACTGTTGCCTTTTTCTGAAGCAAAAGTAGTTGATGGAGCATCTTGACATGCCATATTAGTAGTAACTATCTCCTCAACTGGTTTTGAATCAGTCGAAGCTTGTTTCTTCCTTCCAGGAGTGAACACAGGTGCATTAATATTCGAAGGTTTTTCAACACCTTTAGCTACCTCTGCAGCCTGTTGAACAACTTAAACAACTAGTGCTGGAGCCAAATGTTTCTCTAAAGCTTCTCCTGAATTAGCATTAAGATGCTTCTCAGCAATCTTATCAGTTACATGAATTGCATCTGCAACAAGTTGCAAAGCAACAGTAATTTCTACAACCTCCATATGATTACCATCAGCATGGTGATCAGCAACCAGCTGCTTATTTCCCTCTTTTTCTTGATGCCTCTTTTTGATTTTTACGCACTTGAGCGACATTCTCCAACTGGTTTTTCAATCTTCTCGGCGAACAGGTGCACTAACCGGTTGCTTAACGACCCTCGTCTTTTTTCCCGGAGAAAGAACTGACTAAATTATCATTCAATGCTTCCCAAGATCGTCCTCCACTGCCCGGCACCACCGTAGCATCAACATTCTCTCGATTCTTCAACCTTTGCAAATTTCAGTTTCCCCACCGCATTAACTTGCGAAATTCCCTTTTCCTCGGAAAACACATAACGGTATCTTTATCATCAATAGCATTTTTCCCATTATCCACATTATTTCCATCAGAAATTTTATCTTGTGTAAATGGCAACTGCTGCTGTAAATCACCAGTTACTGCATGCAAGTTTCCTCCTTCTCAAAAACAGAAAAGAAAAGGAGGGAAAAATCTAGTTAGTGGAATTATTGGAACATATTCCTGAAAAGTCCTTTTTTTGGGGGGAATTAGTGGAATTCTCAAATGCTGCCTTCATCATCTCCTTGTTATGCCTATGTTGTGTCAAATCATTTCCCATTGGAATAGGATCAGTAACACCAACATTATCCATAACTGTCCATATGAAATCAGAATTGCAGCACATCATCTCAAATTCTACAAAGTTGTTGTGAAACCTTATCTTCTTTTTTAGCCTCCACACAGATTTTTGTAAAACTGCAGACTGCATATCTTATAACCGAACCTGCACACTTAAAAAAACAGAAAAAGCTTGTTGATTTTCTAGTTTCATTTGTTTCCATCTGCACCATGGTTCCAGTGAGTGCTATATCATTTCCTCTCTGAGTAGGATCAGTAGCTTGTAATATTAGATCTAATTTGAAACAGACTTGCACCAAATACCAAATACTTTCCTAGATAAATAAGACCATTGATAACAATTGCAACAGTATTCCTTGATCTTCTGGTACATGTGATCCCCGCAAAAAAGCAAACAATGTTAGTTAAAACAGTTACCATCATACTCTCCTCCCAAAGTATGTGCAACATCTCCTGCAAATATACCAGACATCTAAAGTCCACCTTATAAAGTCCATTTGCTCATTAGCAGTACAAGTATTAGTATCAAAGAAATTTTCCACTAGACTCTCATCCTTTCCACTGTAAAATGAATCAAAGAGATGAAACAAGGACAACCAGTGATGAATCAAATCATATCCTATGTGCATAAGATCAATGACACCACAAACAACCAAATGTCCTAGAACCATATATACTTTGTGAGTTACATAGAACCATCCCATTTCATTTACTAAGCAAAGAGAATCTATGGGATAGTAGAAACAAGTAACCATGATGCCAATTTGTACCAAATCATTTCCATATAGGGTAGGATATATCATTGGCACAAACTATTGCACTTAAGTTTATGAAACCAGTAGCCTTGTTATTCCATGTAAAACAAGATCCAATCAACACCATAGTGAAACTGCAACCTGCAAACCAGAAAACAAGGTTATCTAAAACAAATACAACCATCCTCTCCTCCCTAAGGACTTGAGTATGATAGTACAACCTCCTCCACTTCGCAAAACCAGCATCCATCATCAATTTTACTTGGATTTTGTGGACTTAGTTGATGTGATAGGGCCTGCCACTTTTTGTTTTGCTTGTCTCATTGGTATTTGTCTTAGAACAAATTGGTTAGGCACTTTATCATCCCAACTATGATTTCTACCATGAGTTTTTGATTTATTTTTCCCCATAACTTTTTCCAGCTGTTTAGGAGATAAATCCCTTTCCCTTACTGCATTAAAGAAATTCTGTGCAGTTGACTCCTCATCTATGTCATTTCTAGTTTCTTCAATATCTGGTACTGCAACTTGTAAATTTCTTTGGGAATTTGGAACTGAAACCTGATTGTGCTTTTTTGGATTAACTTGAGGATCAATTTGCACCACCTGGTTCTGCTTAATTCTTGTACCTTGTGAAACCTGGTTCTGCTTTTTGGTAGCGCTCTTCACCACCTGATTTTGCTTCTTTGTGTTTGAAGTAGAGTCAAGCTGCACACCTTGCTCACTAGCAAGTTTCTTATCAGCACTCTTGTTTTCCTAATGTGCACCAGATAGGACTGATGCAACATTTTTAACTGTTGATTGTTGTTTCTTCATGATAGGTTTGACATGTGCCTTTGTCATTTTTTGTTTTTCACCTCGTTTCTCAAGCATACCGTATTTGTTTCAGCTTATTTGCGATTACTGGTCATGGGTTGGGCTGTATTAAATATCTTATCTTTAATCTAAGTAGTTGATGCCTTAAATTCATGTATGCACAAAATAAATAATTTTCCTGATTTAAACAATTTTGAAGAAGACTCATAGCCTTCTCTGTATGGTTTGCATTTGCTGCATCTTTAAGTTCAGAGCTCCTTTATTCTTTTATATATAGATGGTGCTAGTATTATCCGTTTCACAATTCCTATATATTTGTGGCGATCTCGGTTCAAAGTATGCGTAGCGATTGTTTATTTCACATGAGCATAGTAGTAACCTTATTCGGTTATAAAAATAGCACGCAGAACCGTGAACACTTCTAACTCTAGTTGTAAGGATGTACTGTCAAAGAAAGTGCAACTGTTGTTGTGATGATGGAAAAAGCTTTATTGAAGATAGATAAAAGAACAATTTCTACCAAATGGAAAAGTCTTATTGCTGCTAAATGTTGTTGCCTTTTTATGTGTTTCCAGTTTGTGATCCCTTGTTTGGTACCGAGAAGATTCCACAGTCTTACTTGGTTTGTATTCTCCTTGATTTAAGAGAGACTTTAGTGGAAGTTTAAGGAATTAACATCTACAGTCTATGAATTTTTGTTAGCTGGGAACATATATTAGATGAAGAATAGCAGCGAGTACTTATATATCTAACTTCGCCACTGTAATCTATAGAAATTAAGAGAAGCCCGGTACCATGTTTCTCTTTAAATAGGAAACGACGCCGTCAGTACAAATACTTTGAGAATTGGGATGAAATGGCCACAAAGAGCATATAAAGGTTATGCAGAATGATATATTAATGTTCTTGAAGTGGTCCTCTTTGAAACTTGTATGACTATCATCTAATTAATGAAGTTTAGCAAAATAAATGCATTGAGGTTTCAATGAAAATTCTACAAGCATTTTATAAGTTAAGAAATGGAAAATAAATGACTTCTACTTTGCACGATAGAGGAAGATGCAAGATATAGAAATATGAGACACAATTGTTGTTTCAGTTGCGTTTTTAAAATAGATTTTGGATTCTTGGTTAATGCATCCCGAAGCTTTTCTAATTAATTTTTCTTATACTCATGCAGGCTTGATGATGTTGTTGGATTACACCTAATGAATTTAGATTGCTTTTGGGGTAAGCGGTATAACCACTACTAGTATAACGTTTACATATATTATCTTACTAATAGTTATTCAACCTTTTCAAAATTTTGTACTTACAGGTTTTGAAGATTAATGTTACAAGACAAGATGCAAGTTTAGAAGATGCACGACCTCATTATTATTTTTCTAGGAATGTTATGTAGAACTCGGTATCATAGTCTAGATCAGGTTGTTAGCAATGTTTTTTTACTAAGGTGTCGAGCAAATATTGAAACTAACATCATGGGATGTTAACCATTTTATTGTAATTAATATAACTTTCGTCCTCTCTCTCTCTCTCTCTCTCTCTATATATATATATATATATATATATATATATAGATATATATATAAGCTTTTTATATCTACATTTTTCAATAGCAATTTGATATTTATTGATAAAACTATTTTTTTTGGATATCGAGCTTTAGGGACTAGATTTGATTAGCAAGAGACCAGAAAT
The DNA here is from genome assembly GCF_029784015.1 of Lycium ferocissimum. Taxonomy (NCBI): domain Eukaryota; kingdom Viridiplantae; phylum Streptophyta; class Magnoliopsida; order Solanales; family Solanaceae; genus Lycium; species Lycium ferocissimum. Next base: position 56,986,409 of record NC_081349.1, on the reverse strand, counting down.
ATGGTCGTTATAAGTAGTACCATAAGCTAAATAAGGACCAGCACTGCTTGTCTCTAAAAATAATCTAGGACTAGTAAAGGCTGGTCGGAAAAAAGGTTTAACGACCAGGAAATATTTATTTCCCCTGATATTAATTGTCCATTAGGGACGGGATATGTAGTCTCTAAAAGGTTTTAACGACGAGATATATACCCCGTCCCAAAAAACTTTTTGCGACCAGATTTTTGAACCCGTCGCAGTTGGCCTTTTGCGGCGGAGGCTATTACGACGGGTGGCGACCAGTATTTTCCCGTCGTAGTTTCCCTTTTAGGACCAGATTTGGACTTTTATGGACCAGATTTCCCTTCCTTAAAGGCCGTTTTTCTTGTAGTGATAGCAAGGCCCAACCTAAGATAATATTAAACCCAACTTCATACCGGAAGGTTTACATGCTTTCTCTGACAATATTATCTAAATATATGCTTCGCTAAACGAAGTCTCACCATAGGGTAATAACCTACCTGGAAGGCCGAACAACAATAACACTAACAATCACTCCTTAGCCATTCCTTAGAGACTCGAGATCAAGAAAGTCTAAGAATATTCGAATCATGGAATTATAATATAGGAGCACATCAAAACAAACCCTACTTCTATCAAAACCCAAATCCCCAACCTATGGAATAGGGTTTATGTTATACCTCAAAAATTTTCGCGACGTGTGCGTTGTGAGTAAACTAACGTAAGCTCAAAGAGGTCATGCAAACCTTGTAAGGTTAATGAATACTCTTAACAAGTGTTAAGAAAGTGTCGAAAGGTTCTGGGATTAAGCAAATCGAAGAAAATAAGTTTGTTGAAAATTTGAAAAAATTTGGCAAAATTTTTGATAGAAATTTTGGGTCAACTCCAAAGAGGTATATCTCTGGGTATATCAAGAGTTTTGAGGTGTTTCAAGAGCCTAAAATGAAGTTCGTCAAGTCTAGTTTCCAATACAACAAACTGTTCGTCGATACGACATCGGAGTAGGGAGTTATCGGCATTTTAAAATGGACTGCCAGAAGCCCGCGAACCGATGTGGGAATTCTAGAGACCTCTTAAAAACTCCACTAATTTCGGCCCACCAGCCCAACCCGAATTGGGCTACTATATATACCCCTTTAAGTCATCTAAATCACCTAATTTCTCACCATTTCTCATCTCCACACTTCTCTAGAGCCTTCCACACTTATCTCCCCATTATAAGAGAGTTATTGAAAATTCTTGAAGGTTCTACAACATTCCACAACCTTCCATACCATTGAAAGAGAAGATCAAACATCAAAACCTTAAGATAATCTATGGAAGATGATTATTCTTGCTTCTCTTCAATGTTGTGATAAACTTGAGCTTGGGAGAAGTTGAGTGAGGTGAAGTTCTTCCATTATAAGGTATGTTCCCCATCTTATCTATATGATTGAGTTGGTTTAAAGGTTTAATAACTCTTTACAAGGAAAAGAATCAAAGTGGAGAAGTCACAAAGTTTTGAATTGAAGATGATGACTATGGGATGAATTTGAATTTTGAAAGGAGATTTTGGGATTAATTTGAGATTAAATTCAATATAATTCTTCGATTATGGTATTGTGGATATTGTTATAGTTGGTTGAGAAATTGGGAAAAACATCGTGTGGAATGTTTTAGGAGAATATTGGTGTTGATGATGATGTTGTTGATATTAGGATTGCTATTGTTGTTATTTTGTTGGTATTTTCATTTCGGGCTAGGTATATAAACAGAGGAGATGCTGCTCGAATTTCGGCAGCTTTTAAAAAGAATTAATTTGAGGGCTTAAGACAAGCATATGATGATAAGCCTAACAATAGTATAAATTTTCTTGAATGTAGATTTACGAGCTTGGGAGGACAAGCGTTAAGTAGTTAAAGTTAAGGCGACCAAAAAGGTATGTTAAGGCTATCCTTTCTTTTATTTTGGAATGATCCTATGATATGAACGAACAAACGAGCATATGAGCTTCCATATTACCCTACTCTTAGCAGCGCTAGGAGTACTTCAGCCTTTGATGATCCTGTACCCCCATTATGATATTCCTTCTGTTCATAGGTCTTGAGATTTCATGTTTTACTGATGTTAACTTAGTAATTGTCCACCAGAGGTAATATGACATCATATTATTCCGAGAGTCCTATTATTTCATGTTACTTATGCATTGCACTCATTCTCATTCGTCATGTATATATAAGGCACATTTGACAGGTGACGATGTGGCCTATGTTGTGGCGTTCATGTATATATATATATATATATATATATATATATATATATATATATATATATATATATATATATATATATATATATATATATAAGACGGGGGTGACGATGTAGCCTATGTTGTGGCGTTCATGTATATATATATATATATATATATATATATATATATATATATATATATATATAGGCACACATTGTGGGGGGTGACGATGTGGCCTATGTTGTGTGCGTTCATGTACATATATAAGGCACATTTGACAGGGAGTGACGATGTGGCCTATGTTGTGGCGTTCCTATATATATATATGTTTCCTGATAGACAGTCGTACGGATTCATTCAGGTTCACATACTCACTGGCATGTCTCAGATGCTTTTCTATGATTTTATGTACATGCTGATCTTATGCCTTACATACTCAGTACATTATCCGTACTGACTCCCCTATTGCTGAGGGAGGGGGGGGGGTTGAGTTCATGCCCGCAGGTTTTGATAAACAGAGAGGTGGTCCAGCTCAGTAGGACTTCCACCCAATGATGAAGTCGGTGCGCTCCACTTGGCTCGGGGCTGCAGTTCATTTTGGCATGCTATTTTGACTTGTGTCTATGAGTATGACGGGAGCCCTGTCCCGTCCTCTCTATAGATTGTACTCTATTGGAGGTCTGTAGATAGTTGTACATAGTTGGGATGTTATGTAGCCATGGCGGCTCTTATTTTATTGCACAACATGTGTAAGGACCTAGTCAGCTTGCCTCGTTATTTTTTTCGATATGTACATATATATATATATATATATATATATATATATATATATATATATATATATATATATATATATGGTTGCGAGTTCTTGATACAGAGTCATGATGTCATTCTTTCAAGTCAGTATAGTTCAGTTATAAGTCATATATGGGCCACCCTATTATTCTGTAAGCCCCAGGTACGAGTAGATGGGTGCTTGTCATTTGAGGTCAGGCACTCGCCACGACTCATCGATTTGGGTCGAGACAGAAGTGGTATCAGGGCAGTTCCATCTTAGGGTTGTCTATAGACCGTGTCTAGTAGAGTCTTGTTTATGGTGTCTTGTGCACCACACTTATAAACAGAAGGCTACAGGACATTTAGAAAATTGTCATTCTTTCTCTCTTAGATCGTGCGATAGAGCCGTGTGTTAAGAGTTCGCCTTCTAATAATTTGTTCTGATTTCAGCGATGCTTCGGAAGAAGGTTACAGCTGCCCCGAAAGGCAAGAGAGTGGCTGGTATGGCCACTAGCCATACTCAGCGGGCTACTAGAGCTAGGGGCGAGTCTCAGCGTGAGAGCCCATCTCAGACTTCACATACCCCACCTCTAGCACCTGCCCCAGTGCCCCCAGTTCTTCAGCCAGATGCACCGGGCTAGGATGTGCGGGATGCTATACAGATATTGACCAGATTGGTAGCCACCCCAGGCTCAAAGGTAGGGAGTTGGCATTGACCAGGCAGACCAAGCTGGTAGTGCGAGGGTTAAGTCTTTCCTCGGGTTAGATCCTTCAGAGTTCTCTGTGTTAAAGCAAAATATAGACCTTCGGGACTTTATTGGTAGTATGTAGAGGACAGCGGGGAGTGGTTATGCGGGCGTACGAGTGAGGTGAGTCCATGGAGTTGTCTTTTTATCGGGTGACTACGTTACATTGCAGTGCGGTGGTATCGAAATGTTATGCAAAGAATGGAAGATCTAGGGAGAGAATGCCCTCCTTGACAAGAGGGCATTTAGCGAAGAGTTTTTCGAATGCTTTTATTCACCGTTATTTACCACCGAAAATATCGTAGTTCGACGGCATCGGCCGGCAGTCGGATAAGTTCTTATCGCATATGCGGGGAAAGGTCGGCAAACGGTTATGGTGTTCAAGAGTATAGTGTATACTTGTGACTCATTGGCAGATATGCCCGCCCCGGGCATGGTGGTTTGAGATGGATGATCGAGTTCATCGTTTCGTGACGGGTCTAGGGCCATATTTGATCGATAAGTGTACGACAGTCGCGTTGCAGCCGGGTATGGATGTTTCTACGTATAGAGGCTTATGCAAAGAATCTGGAAGATCGTAAGTGTCAGCGGAGGACAGAGCGTGAGCATAACCTGGGCCTTGACAAGAGGGCTAGATCTTTAGATATTCTAAATCGTCCAAGTTCAAAGCAAGACGAGAGATAGCGGCAGATTCCGGTACCTATTTTATTCGAATAATGAGGGAGTGCATCACACCAATGAACAATTAAACGGTTGAGTTAACTTCCCGTAATCCGATGACCACCGAATGTAGAAACAAGTTCCGCATTTGATCGACCTTCTTAAATCGGATGTCAAAATGTATCATCAACTCAATGAAATAGTTAAAATAATTATCTTATATAAATAATGAGCTTCCGATTCTCGGTGTCATTTAAAATAGAGCGGGCCCACCTCGGTCAAGTCAAGGTGGCACATAATTTTTACGAATATTGAACCCTATGGAAGCATCCTTTCGAGGCCCGACGGTGAAAGTGCCATTGTGGTACTTCAATTATGTCAATGAATAGTAACCAAAATCAAACTGCGTGAACGACCCCCAAGGCCGCTATCCAAACCTAGTATACCTAAGGTAAAGGAAAGGGTCAACATACCTTACGCGCTCCTTACGCTTGTCAAAACTCAATCTCCGTTTCTTCAAAAATCACAATTGGTCACAGGTCAATTGTCATTTATAAGCTTTAAGGCTAAATCCGAAATTAGCGCTTGTCTATGGAAATTCAATAAAGACTTCCCCTATAGATATATGCCCCCGTGGATCCAACTCGGCTAATTTAACAACACAATACCAACAACAACAATCACAAAATGCCTTATGACATAAATAGTCTTCTATTCTTCATAATTCAATAACTTCCATCCCTACTTCATCACGACCCAACATTAACTAACTCAATATTATTCAAATACATCTCGTGAAACAATATTCGTTCAAGTATTTCCACTCAATTCGCCCCAAAACTTTCACAATTGGGCACCACGTTTGCATTCTAACAACTTCATACTTCAAATTACATAAGTACCAAAATTTCATTTTATAATCTTAACCATGACGACAAATATTAACCTTCCATTCACTTCATGAAATAACAACACAACTAACTAGCCAAATAACATTTAACCAAGGGCACACGGCCATGAACCACTTCACACACACACACGTTTTTCTTTCCCATCCACTTTTAATCATTATAACATGCAAACTTATCTTAAAATTACCTTTTTCTTCAATTCTTTAACTTTGTCGCAAACGAGAGAAAATACCAACAAAGGACAAGAATTCAACAAGAATAGGATTTTTGAATCAAGATAGAAGGCTTGGAAATTTTTTCTTTTTTTTTTCTCTCTTCTTTCTCCTGGCCGTGACCTCTTCTTTTTTTTTCTCTCAATTTTTCTGAAGTTTCTTGAATATTAATGGCACGGGGCCATTTCCCTCTATGGTTTGACCTCTTTGTGGCCCAACACATATATTTTTTTCATGTATATATACCATATTTGCCCTTAGCTCTCCTCGCATTTTCGGTTTCCATAGCCGACATGTTGATACTAGTATAATCGGCCTTATTTCTTACAAGCAAAAATTACGCAAAATGCCGCGCGAACATTCGGGATCGCCCAAACACACATATATACGTACATACGCGGGATCCTCGTCCCCAAGCCCCCAACCCTATCGGGCGCACAACAACATGTCCACGGACGACATTCTCCCGGTGAAACCGGGGTCCGTCCGCACGGGAGCTCGACCCGTTCGGAACCGCACCATCTCGGACTCCAACCAATGAACCGGGGGGTGCCCCGCGCTTTTCGTACCCCCGAGGTCTCGAATAATAATGTGCGTACCAAAATTTCAAAATTGTAACCCAAGTATTTAGAAAGAAAATCGGCGCATCCGTCTTCCTCTCGTTTTTCTTATAACCAAAATTAACTCGCACGCAAAATACCAACAAAGGCTACAGAAGGACCCCGTAAACAACACATCACGTATATATACACACGCGGACCGGCCGCCGCGGCGGGGCCGGGGCTAATGGGATCGCCCAAACACACATATATACGTACATCTGTACAGGATGACCCTAACCCACAAACATGTCCACAGACCTCTAAACCGACAGACGGAATCATATGACGGGACAGGGCCCCGCCGTACCCCTGAATAATAATGTACATCTCGCGTCGAAGAAAATATATACCAAAATATATAAGCTCCGGAAGAAGGAGCACTCCCGGGCACAGATGGCCTAGACGGGTGGATCCTCAACCGAGCGCGCACTGCGGCATGAAACGCAGCCCCGGAGAAAGGGGGTCAAGACGAATATGTACCGAGTATGCAAAGCGGAAACAAGAAAACATAGTCAAAACCGTAAAAGGAGAGCGAAAAATGTAGATAAAATGGACTAATTTATGTGAGCTAATATTAACCGATCGTCCAAGTCCGTTATCCCAATATAGCATACCATATAATATACACACATGTAGGCCGCGGCCGAGAATCCAGCGGCGATATCACACATGCACATACACACATACCGCGGCCAAGTATCCAGCGGTCAATAGTACCCACATACCGCGGTCGAGTATCCAGCGGTCAATAACAGGCATACCGCGGTCAAGTATCCAGCGGTAGCATCACACACAATGAACAATTAAATGGTTGAGTTAACTTCCCAAAATCTGATGACCCAAATATATTTATTAACATCAGCAAGTGTAGAAACAAGTTCCAGATTTATCAGAATTAGTGTACCAAACTACAGCCTCCTGAAATCGTTCCTATGTCAAAATGTATCATCAACTCAATGAAATAGTTAAAATAATTATCTTATAATAGTCGGAGCAATGGTTAAAAGTTTTCTCTTAATACAAAACCAAATAATCCCAATAGGTCATTTAAAAGAAGTCTCGGGGCTAGCGGGCCCACCTCGGTCAAGTCAAGGTGGCATACATAATTTTTACGAATATTGAACCCTATGGAAGCATCCATGAAAGTTTCGAGGCGATCCGAGCTCATTTGAAAAAGTTATGAAAGTGTAAGCATTTTTCCAACAAAAGTAAGGAAAGTACTTCAATTATCTTTAATGAATAGTAACCAAAATCAAACTCGGATTTCGTGGAACGAACGACCCCCAAGGCCGCTATCCAAACCTAGTATACCTAAGACATGCCTCGTAAAGGAAAGGGTGAGCTTTACATACCTTACGCGCTCCTTACGCTTGTCAAAACTCAATTCCGTTTCCTTCAAAATCTGCAATTGGTCACAGTTACCAATTGTCATTTATAAGCTTTAAGGCTAAATCCGAAATTAGCGCTTGTCTATGGAAATTCCGACAGCACTTCCCCTATAGATATATGCCCCCGAGGATCCAACTCGGCTAATTTAACAACACAATACCAACAACAACAATCACAAAATGCCTTATGACATAAATAGTCTTCTATTCTTCATAATTCAATAACTTCCATCCCTACTTCATACTATCAAATTAATATCAACATTTCTCATATTCATTAACTAACTCAATATTATTCAAATACATTCCGATAACGTTCCAAACAATATTCACAAGTTCAAGTATTTCCACCAATTCCATATTCTACCCAAAACTTTCACAATTGCCACAACATTAGCAACTAGCATCGTTTCCTTCCAAATTCATTCACAATAATCATAGTTTGCATTCTAACAACTTCATACTTCAAATTACATAAGCTACTACAACATTACACATGTTCATTTTATAATCTTACAACATCTTTCCATGACGACAAATACCATTAACCTTCCATTCACTTCATGCGAATCATAACAACACAACTAACTAGCTAAATAACATTTAATCCGTTACTCACCACCACCACCATGGCACACGGCCATGAACCACTATCACACACACACACGCCATGCACACACACACCTCAATTTCATAATTCCCATCCACTTTTAATCATTATAACATGCAAACTTATCTTATGACTCAAGAAATGAAATTCTTACCTTTTTCTTCAATTTTTAACTTTGTCGCAAACGTCGCTCTTTCGCTAAACCAATTATATCACGTCGGAGAGCGTCCCAAACTTGACAAGAATTCAACAAGAATAGGATTTTTGAATCAAGATAGAAGGCTTGGAAATTTTTTTCTTTTTTTTTTTCTCTTCTTTCTCCTTGGCCGTGACCTCTTCTTTTTTTTCTCTCAATTTTTCTTGAAGTTTCTTGAATATTAATGGCCCCTTTCTCTCTTTTATTACTTAATTTGGCCATTTCATGGGCCTTAGCCCATTTCCCTCTATGGCCGGCCATGGTTGGCCCTTTTAGGCCCAAAATATATTTTTTTCCAAGCCCAATTATTCCATGCCCATTTCTTGTAGTTCATGAAACTATTTTTTTTTTCCAAATTTCCCATTTTGCCCTTAGCCTTCCTCGGTATTTTCGCACCAATGTTTCCATAGCCGACATGTTGATACTAGTATAATCCAAATATGGCCTTATTTCTTACAAGCAAAAATTACTCCGAACTTTTCAAATATGCAAAAATGCCGGTTATAACAACAGGGTCCATAGCTGGTTCTTCTTCTTCAATACGCCCTTCAGGGCAAGGTTCTTAGGCACCAGCAGGACGTGGTAGAGGGAGAGGTGGAGCATCTTGCTCGAGCGGTCCTCAGAACCGCATCTATGCATCAGCTAGTAGATAGGATCATGAGTCATCTCCTGACGTTGTTACAGGTATATTATCAGTTTCCTCCTATGATGTATACACACTAATTGACCCCGAATCTACTTTGTCATTTATTACTCCATTTGTTGCTGGTAAATTTGGGATAGAGCCTGAGTTGATTAGACTTTTTGAGGTGTCTACGCTAGTTGGTGACCCAGTCATAGTTAGGCGAGTATATCGAGGTTGTGTAGTCATAGTGTGTAATCGTCATACCATAGTAGATATGATTTGTCACACCCTAATTTTCATTAGGGCGTGATGGGCACCCGACCCTTACCTAGGGCCGAGCGAACCCTCTGACTCTCGTGGCACTCATAATCATATTGGGCCCTCATAGCATAACATGAGTACATAATGAAAGCTTTTCAGGAACAAACCTGCTTTTCATCCTTTTCAAATCAAGTAAGACCTGTGATCGTATAAGACCCGTAGAATAATGTATCACAATACATCGGCTTATGGAGCCGCTTACAAAACTGACATACTACATACACGACACTGTCTGCAAAGTCTCTAACATGGAACATGAAACTATATCATAATGCTCGACTCGGCAAAGACTCCGGAGAAAATGGAGCTCGCCAATCCCGCCGGAACATCTTCTCTAATATCTTCAACTCATCCGGGTGTACCGCGCGACACGAACGCAGCGTCCACAAGAAGGGATGCCGCACGAGCAACGTACGAGTATGCAAGGCATGAGTAACAACATATAGAAGGATGCAAAGCATGAATAGTAACAAGACGAAAACATAGGGCATTTCATGAGATAAAGAGTAACCCGCACATCCGAATGCCCTTTTAAGCGAACCATGCTCGCTAGTGCCGCGAGCGTGCAGCCCGATCCATATATATATATATATATATATATATATTTATATTGCGCGGAACGTGCGCCCCGATCCATATAATATATTGTCGCGGAACGTGCAGCCCGATCCATATAATATATTGTGCGGAACGTGCAGCCCGATCCATAACCACATATCCCGCGTCCGGCATCCCGCGTCCGGACGGTATCATGTTATATTATACCAACCGATCGTGGTTACGCGTATATAACGCTCTCGCCTTTTTCCCATATTCCCCATATACATATACATATATCATATTCATATATCATATTCATATATCATGTAAGTAGCATGCATGAGAGCCCAAAGAAAGTCATGTATCTATCGGAGTGACGTATGGTCGATAGCCTCCGATTGTATTATGGAATAATCATGGTCGCTTTGTCTCACCTTGAAGGAACAATTATTATAAGGTGAGACTGTCAATGAAGAATAACTTCACGAAGAAACGTAAAATAGGATCATAAGGCATCAATTCATATACTTTGGAATCTTTAAAAATAGTCATCATTCATGAATAAAATTGAGAAATCAAGAATTAGCTCAACATTCTCATATCGTCATTGAAGTCATAGACTTGGGAACCTTTAATCATGGAATCATCATCATCATATTCATCGTAGGAAAATATCCTCATTTTTGACATCATCGTTGTCATTGTAAAACATATCCATCGTTGTTGTCATGAAAGCTTACGAGTCATAAACCTCCGTTTTGGAAAGATACGACATTTCAGAATTCTTTTCACAAATAGGTCGTTAGAACCAACAAGGGAAGTCGGGGGCCCACGGACGAGCATCAACCCGATCCGGCCCGCCTATGAAAGTTAAAGATTATTACTCGTTATAGAGACTTCTACGAACGTTTCATAGCAATCCGAGACCGTATGTGAAAGTTACGGGCGTTCGTAGTTCGGACTCGTTTAGGAACAAAATTCTTTTGAAAGCAAAACTTTTGAAACAACAAAGTTATGGAAGCATTTATGAAATCGTAATCTAAGAATCATGCCTTTGAAAGAAAGGGGCGAGCCTTAACATACCTTAGCCGCTTCTTAAGCTAATCCAAACTTACGTCCGACTTCTCCCGATCTACAATAACGTCATTAGGTATCAGCCATTAGCCATAAGCACTTAAGCATCCAATACCAAAGTAACACTTTGTCTACAGAAATTTCGGCAAAGATTTCCCCTATAACTTCAACATCCCCGAGAATTTAACTCGCCAAATCAACAACAACCAAACCAACAATCATAATAACAAGATTTAAGAACATTCCGAACAATCCACAAAATATTCAAGACAATCCCAACACTATGCCATGGAACCCGAAACCACCCATTTCCATAGGGACAACAACGATACATTTCTTTCTTCCGAATTCACACACTACATCACCAATTCCATACGTTAGCAACAATATTTTCATCAAGACAAGAAGCCATATTAAAATCACATTGGCTCCCCAAAACAGCCCACACGATATTACAACTTCAACATAAGTCATTAAACATTCATTTTACATCATGAAATTCACAACCACGACAAGCAAAATACTAAATGGAATTTGTTCATTTTTTCCACACAAAACAACCACCATTCGGCCACTACACCAATCACACACAACTTCATGCATTTCATCCATTTCAACACATTACACATGCTCAAAACGTCCTAACAATATCAACCAAACACTAAATGAAAATTGTTCATCACTCCTACATGGCATCATATACTCACGGCCAAGCCTCAATATGCAACTTCCATGCTTTTCATTCATTTCTACATATTACAACATATACAAATCACCTATGAAAACATATAAACAAGATTAATCTCACCTTTCTCCATTCAACTTTGTCACTCGGCTAGGATTCCAAATTGCGACAACGAATGACTTTCTCCCTCCAACAACCACTCCATGTCGTAGAGAACCTTCCGATTAGTAGGGAAACAAGAAGAAAATAATTTTTCATGATCATTATTTCCTTGGTCAATTTCGGTTGGGCATGGCCGAATAGCCCTTCCCATTTTTTCTCCATATTTCTTGAACCCTCTAAAGTGTGGAGATGGAAAAATATGACTAATTTGTCATCTCCCTCTATATATATATAATGATATATAAACCATACCAAGGGTACCACATGCCCCTTGGCCGGCCCCTCTTTTTTTTTTTTTTTCTTTTTCTCCAATTTTCTAGATTTTTCTTAAGTCTCCAAAGATGACTAAGTATTGCATGGTAATCTTTATATATATATATATATATATATATATATATATATATATATATATATATATATATATATATATATATATATATATATATATATATATATACATACAACTCCCACAAATATGTAGTGTACACATATGCCATTTCATGGCATAAAAATATTGGCCAACCATGGGTGGGGCCCATGCCACCTTATAGAATATATTTTTTTCTTCAACTCTTTACCCTTAATTTCCTTATTCCAAATTTTGCCCTTAATACTCCACACCAATAAAAGATGAATACGTGACTCATGCATTCTTAACCAAGCCGGAAAATATATATATATATATAGCCTTGTCCTTAACTTCCCGCCATTAACTCGGAATGTCCCAATGTACAAAATGCGAGGTATAACATCCTTCCCCCCTTTGGAACATTCGTCCTCGAATGTTCAACTAATCTCGTAAGGTCTTCCAAGGATCTTGGGGGGTTTCCCTTATCACCACGGCATGCAATCTCTTCTATCGATTACGTTCCTTCTTCATTTTCTCTTCAGCCTCTCGAGTTGTCTCCTCCCTGTCGTTGTTTCGTCACACGAACTCGGACCCTTATAATTATACCACAAGTACCTAGGACTTTGCATCTCATTGACAATACCTCCAACCGATCCCAATGTATCTCTGAATCTACGGGGTGTAATACCCCTTTCCACCTTGGGAACAGTTACCCCCCCTTAGGGTTCGATTATCAGTTGCTTAGTCCTACCTTAAAACATCCGTTAGTCTCTTCTCGTTCTTACTTGATTCTTTCATTGCTTGCAATCCACTTTTTCCGTTTCCTTGCCTTCCTGTAATTGACCGGAATTTAGATAACATTTTACTCTTATCCGAATCTTGTCTCCATTACTGTAGCCTTGACTTATCATGTCATAGCCATCTATCGTCCTATAGTGCTCCCTTTTTCTTGTCCCTTTGCTCACATCTCCGATTTCCCCATATTAACGGTCCTTTCGTCAGTCTTTATTCCTTGTTAGCTTTCTGGTGCGGACTCTTTATAATGGTAGTCGGGTATAGCTTCCTGCTGACAATTCATATAGTTCCGTAGCATATGCTTTCATATTCGAGTCACTTAGTGGTCTATAAACCTTTTCCTAACATCCAGTGGGTTCCTTTATTCCATTCATGAGAGTGACATACTCTTCTTTCTCCAAATTTCCATTCGTGAGAACAGTATTTCCTCTTTTCTCTAAAATTTTCCACGCCGCTAATCGCTGTTCTTTCTACTTCCACTGTCACTGTTATTCTAAGTGTCTCCTTAAGTCCGCTACCTCGAAGGTCTCTCTCGCTCTTTGCTCTCCCGTCACTCATTATGTTGCACTCTCGGTAAGAATACGCGAAGGTGTTCTAATTAGTCCAAGGAATGCCTCAGCGCCGCTTTACTAGTCCTTATGTTCTACCCCGTCTTCTCTTCTCTTGTCTGTCCTGCGGTATGGAAACAGGTCCTTCATTCAACCATAACCATGCCTCGTCTGGCCTCCGCACCAACTTCATTTGAGTAAATGGGCTTAGACCATCGTTACATCTTTCCGAAATACAACTCATACATATACATACCGTAGCACATTGTCACATCATAACTTATCATATGAGCTGACATTAACCGATGTGGGATTCGCCTAAACCAATGTGGGATTTTGCCTCATCATTGGGTTTGCCCCACCACTGGGTTTGAAACCAACTGATCATATCGTCATATATCATATCAAATCATCATATATCATATCAGACTTCGTATCACATCATATTTCGAAATACACATCATACATATATACACGGTACCCGGCCGAAAGGGGCTCGGCGAACCGGACACATCATACACCATAATCCATACACGGTTCCCGGCCAAAAGGGGCTCGGCGAACCGGATACATCATCCTCCGGAAAATAGATCATTTACGAACCGAGAAACTATACGCACATAAATCCTTATTACTGACTCAACAAAATAATCAAACAAGCTCTTTTAAAAGCCAAACAAGAATCAAATCAAGTTTCCTCCGAACGTTGCTCGGGAATATATCAAAGCCATCCGGTTCGTCCCGTGAAAGTTACGGACATTTGTAGACATAAGATCCTTTCGGAACAAACCGTATACATAGCATTTCAAATCCAATTGTATCAAAGACATACGGTCCATAGCTTGACCATATTAAGGATGCCAACATCAAGAAGCAATTACGAATCACAAACATGCTCGGATTTTAAGAATAGAATTATCCCCAAGGCTCATAACATATCACAACTTACTTGCGTCTAGGACCTGCCAAAAGGAAAGTAGGATAAGCTTTACATACCAATACTTACAGGTGGCATCACTGTCCTTGCGCACTTATATAAAATATGTTCAATCTTAAACATGGTTCTTCCGTGCTCTGGCTCATTCCGCTCTATACATCTTATTCATGCTGGAATTTGCTCGTCCTGTTTTGTCATATTCCTTTCCCTTCCTTTGGTCACCCTTAACTTCCTCATCTCCTACCGTAAGGGTTTCTTACTCCCTCTTCTCATCACTTACAAGTTGCAATAGCATTAACGAACAACTTTATAGCCAACATCTTGGCCCTTAATCTAGCATAGCGTCGCTATCCTTCCTGTTATCTCTTAAGTTGTTCCATATCGTCTTCTTATCATACTCTTGTCCTCATACGCATCCACTTCCTAGCGTTATGTCATTCAAAGTCTCGCAAAAACTTCTCACACCGCCTTAAATACCATCCTAACTTTCATCCACTTATTGCTGGTTTTCCGATCTTACTAGTTTATTTCGAAAGGGTCTCATTTGTAGCTCGGGCACCCATATCAAACACATTACTGTGTCGATTATTTCCAGCTCATCCTTGCATTTCCTCTCACCCGCTTCCCCCCTTTAGGGGTGTACTTATATCCTTATCTATTTATACTTGCCTCACGTCCTTACTTCCGATCTCAATTAGGCAATACTCTTACTCCGACAACAAGTATCCAAAGTTCGCTCAGAATATTATCACATATCATATCACATATCATACCGTATCATCAGATCATCACATATCATATCATATCACATACGGTCCGTAATGGGACCCGACGGACAGAACGTGGTCGCCACAACACATCATACTTCGGAATATTATATACCTCCGAACACACAACATGACCTATTACTACACGGATGTCTCGCTTCTTCTTATCTCCTTCTCCCGTTAGCCCCTCTTCCTTAGATTAATCTAACTTCTCATTTTCCTCTTACGTCTGAATTTGTGAGACTTTTCAAAAACTTCCCAGGGGGTCACCCATCCTGGAATTGCTCTCACGCCAGCACGCTTAACTTTAGAACTTTGATGGAATGTGACGCTTTAATACTCTCCTGACTGCGTCTACTTCACCGCACGACCTTCTACGCATAATATTGAGTAAGTCGGAATCTTAACATATTCCCAAAACGCCCCCACGACACATCCCGGTAGCTGTCTTATTAATACATTACTATCCGTCATAATTCTTCTTTCTTTTCTTTCGTACCCCGCCTACTCGTATCCTTACTTCCCGTGACTATAATCTCATCATATTTTCCTCCTACCTATCGATTCGGTCGATGCCTTAATACATATTACTCTATTCAACCCTACCAAATCTCTAGATCATCTCTTAATATCGCTAGTCCATTTCAAATTCCTTATTACCATATCCCCATCGACCTCCTGTTTACTATTATTGCTAATTCCGCAATTTAACTTATTCTTCCAAAAGGGCAGCCGCACTTACGGCTTGGTCAAATCCCATCGTTACTATTCATATGACCTTTTCAAAACATATTCCAAAATTACATATTACTCTCGTATTATTTCCGGAAAAAATTTTGCGCAGTTTCCTCTGTATTCCTTACTATCCAAAACCTGCACGCAGGAAATACCAACATCGCCTCACAGGGCCATCGCATAGATGTATGTATCATATCATATCATATTGTATCACAGCCACACAGGGCTTCCAATATCCATAGCGGTCTGAAAGTAATGGACTTACCTTATAGGCCCAACATGACCGCACGTGTTACCCTTTCTTGTTTACTTTCCGTTTTCAAACTTTTCAACTTTACCTTTCAATCGTACGTTAACACCGTGCCCGGCATATGCCTTTCGTACCTTTACTTACCTGCGTGCTTTATAGCTTCCCGTATCGTTAATCGTCTTCCTCTGTCAATGCCATTCTCCTGCTGCAATCACAGGTTAGCGTAAAGAAATTTCATTTCCTATGACTTAGCCCTATGGCACGATCTAAGGAGTGAAAGAAAAGCAACCACCCTAAATGCCCCGTAGCCTCCTGTTTATAAATGTGGCCGGCTTCACACCATAAACAGGACTCTACCGGACACGACTTTGCAGACAACCCCTAGGACGAATCGCTCTAATACCACTTTGTCACACCCTAATTTTCGTTAGGCGTGATGGGCACCCGACCCTTACCTAGGGCCGAGCGAACCCTCTGACTCTCGTGGCACTCATAATCATATTGGGCCCTCATAGCATAACATGAGTACATAATGAAAGCTTTTCAGGAACAAACCTGCTTTTCATCCTTTTCAAATCAAGTAAGACCTGTGATTGTATAAGACCCGTAGAATAATGCATCACAATACATCGGCCTATGGAGCCGCTTACAAAACCGACATACTACATACACGACAATCGTCTCGCAAAGTCTCTAACATGGAACATGAAACCATATCATAATGCTCGACTCGGCGGCACTCCGGAGAAAATGGAGCTCGCCAATCCCGCTGGAACATCTTCTACTAATATCTACAACTCATCTGGGTGTACCTGCGCGACACGAACGCAGCGTCCACAAGAAGGGACGTCAGTACGAGCAACGTACTGAGTATGCAAGGCATGAGTAACATCATATAGAAGGATGCAAAGCATGAATAGTAACAAGACGAAAACATAGGGCATTTCATGAGATAAAGAGTAACCTGCACATCTGAATGCCCTTTTAAGCGGAACCATGCACCGCTAGTGTCGCGGAACGTGCAGCCGATCCATATATATATATATATATATATATATATATATATATATATATATATATATATATATATATATATATATATATATATATTGCTTTGGTAGATGCTGCCTTTTAGAACGTGCGGCCCGATCCATATAATATATATATATATGCGCGGAACGTGCGGCCGATCCATATAATATATTGCTTCGCGAACGTGCGTGCCGAATCCATAACCACATATCCCGCGTCCGGGCATCCCGCGTCTGGGACGGTATCATGTCATATTATACCAACTGATCAGGTTGTTACGCGTATATAACACTCTCGCCTTTTTCCCATATTCTCCATATACATATACATATATCATATTCATATATCATGTAAGTAGCATGCATGAGAGCCCAAAGAAAGTCATGTATCTATCGGAGTGACGTATGGTCGGTAGCCTCCGATTGTATTATGGAATAATCATGGTCGCTTTGTCTCACCTTGAAGGAACGATTATTATAAGGTGAGACTGTCAATGAAGAATAACTTCACGTAGAAACGTAAAATAGGATCATAAGGCATCAATTCATATACTTTGGAATCTTTAAAAATAGTCATCATTCATGAATAAAATTGAGAAATCAAGAATTAGCTCAACATTCTCATATCGTCATTGAAGTCATAGACTTGGAACCTTTAATCATGGAATCATCATCATCATATTCATCGTAGGAAAATATTCTCATTTTTGACATCATCGTTGTCATTGTAAAACATATCCATCGCTGTTGTCATGAAAGCTTACGAGTCATAAACCTCCGTTTTGGAAAGATACAGACATTTCAGAATTCTTTTCACAAATAGGTCGTTAGAACCAACAAGGGAAAGTCGCGGGGCCCACGGACGAGCATCAACCCGATCCGGGCCCGCCTATGAAAGTTAAAGATTATTACTCGTTATAGAGACTTCTACGAACGTTTCATAGCAATCCGAGACCGTATGTGAAAGTTACGGTCGTTCGTAGTTCGGACTCGTTTAGGAACAAAATTCTTTTGAAAGCAAAACTTTTGAAACAACAAAGTTATGGAAGCATTTATGAAATCGTAATCTAAGAATCATGCCTTTGAAAGAAAGGGGCGAGCCTTAACATACCTTAGCCGCTTCTTAAGCTAATCCAAACTTACGTCCCGACTTCTCCCGATCTACAATAACGTCATTAGGTATCAACCATTAGCCATAAGCACTTAAGCATCCAATACCAAAGTAACACTTTGTCTATAGAAATTTCGGCAGCATTTCCCCTATAACTTCAACATCCCCGAGAATTTAACTCGGCCAAATCAACAACAACCAAACCAACAATCATAATAACAAGATTTAAGAACATTTCGAACAATCCACAAAATATTCAAGACAATCCCAACACTATTCCATGGAACCCGAAACCACCCATTTCCATAGGGACAACAACGATACATTTCTTTCTTCCGAATTCACACACTACATCACCAATTCCATACGTTAGCAACAATATTTTCATCAAGACAAGAAGCCATATTAAAATCACATTGGCTCCCCAAAACAGCCCACACGATATTACAACTTCAACATAAGTCATTAAACATTCATTTTACATCATGAAATTCACAACCACGACAAGCAAAATACTAAATGGAATTTGTTCATCTTTTCCACACAAAACAGCCACCATTCGGCCACTACACCAATCACACACAACTTCATGCATTTCATCCATTTCAACACATTACACATGCTCAAAACGTCCATAACAATATCAACCAAACACTAAATGAAAATTGTTCATCACTCCTACATGGCATCATATACTCACGGCCAAGCCTCAATATGCAACTTCCATGCTTTTCCTTCATTTCTACATATTACAACATATACAAATCACCTATGAAAACATATAAACAAGATTAATCTCACCTTCTCCATTCAACTTTGTCACTCGGCTAGGATTCCAAATTGCGACAACGAATGACTTTCTCCCTCCAACAACCACTCCATGTCGTAGAGAACCTTCCGATTAGTAGGGAAACAAGAAGAAAATAATTTTTTATGATCATTATTTCCTTGGTCAATTTCGGTTGGGCATGGCCGAATAGCCCTTCCCATTTTTTCTCCATATTTCTTGAACCCTCTAAAGTGTGGAGATGGAAAAATATGACTAATTTGTCATCTCCCTCTATATATATATATGATATATAACCCATACCAAGGGTGCCACATGCCCCTTGGCCGGCCCCTCTTTCTTTTTTTTTTTTTTTCTTTTTCTCCAATTTTCTAGATTTTTCTTAAGTCCAAAGATGACTAAGTCTTGCATGGTAATCTTTATGTATATATATATATATATATATATATATATATATATATATATATATATACAATAAACTCCCACAAATATGTAGTGTACACATATGCCATTTCGTGGCATAAAAATATTGGCCAACCATGGGTGGGGCCCATGCCACCTTATAGAATATATTTTTTTCTTCAACTCTTTACCCTTAATTTCCTTATTCCAAATTTTGCCCTTAATACTCCACACCAATAAAAGATGAATACGCGACTCATGCATTCTTAACCAAGCCGGAAAATATATATATATATATAGCCTTGTCCTTAACTTCCCGCCATTAGCTCGGAATGTCCCAATGTACAAAATGCGAGGTATAACATGATTGAGTCAGATATGCTCGATTTTGATGTCATTATGGGTATGGATTGGTTAGCTTCCTGCTATGCTAATGTCGATTGTAGAACGAAGGTTGTTGGGTTTCAGTTTCCCGGTGAACCTGTTTTATAGTGGAAGGGTAGTGCAGCTTCGCTGAGGGGTAGATTTATTTCCTACCTTAAAGCAAGCAAGATGATCAAGAAAGGGTATATCTATCACCTGGGTCGGGTTTAGGATGTACAAGTAGAGTTATCGACTCTTCAGTCTATTCCTGTGGTTAATGAATTCCCAGAGGTGTTTCCAGATGAGCTTCCAGGCATTCCGCCGGAGTGGGAGATTGATTTTACTATTGATCTATTACCAGATACTCAGCTAATATCTATTTCTCTTTATAGAATGGCACCTGCTGAGTTGAAGGACTTAAAGGAGCAATTGAGGGATTTACTTCAGAAGGGCTTTATTAGGCCAGTACATCGCTGTGGGGAGCACCAGTATTATTTGTAAAAAAGAAGGATGGCTCCTTGCGAATGTGTATTGATTATAGGCAATTGAATAAAGTGACTATAAAGAATAAGTATCCACTTCCGAGGATTGATGACTTATTTTGATCAGTTGCAGGGTGCCAAATATTTCCTGAAGATAGACTTGAGATCGGGGTATCATCAGGTTAGAATGAAAGAGGATGACATTCCGAAGATGACTTTCAGGACTAGATATGGGCACTACGAGTTTCGTGTCATGTCATTCGGGTTAACTAATGCTCCAGCTGTATTTATGGACCTGATGAACCGTGTATTCAAATCATTTCTAGAATTGTTCGTGATTGTATTTATGTCATGACCTAACCGGAGGGCCATGACGGGCACTCGGTGCCAACCCACCCGGGTACCTCTTATCGTACTCTCATATTCACATCTAGGTGAGCCACGTGGCTTACTCATAATTTATATGCATCAATAGCGATAATCTCGTTGGGCAACAACATATTTATATCATCATCAATAACAATGCCCATATCCATATACCCAAGTCGACGAGGCTATCGAATGGTATACAAAATATGAGCCGACAAGGCTAAGGACATCTAATCATATACAATTTGTCCTACGAGCCTCTAAGAAGAGTAGAGTATGTCACATCATATAGGCCGGACAGGACCCCGACATGCCCATAGGTATGTACACAAAAGAATAAATACCAAAAGCTGTAGCTCCGGATGAAATGGAGCTCCGCTATGTAGTCCCTGAATAAGAAGTCTACGGATCAAGCCTGTCTCCCTGTCCACCTGCGGGCATGACGTAGCATCCACAAACAAAATGACGTCAGTACAGATAATGTACTGAGTATGTGAAGCATAATCAACATCATAATATGAGCATAAGAGACAACATAAAATATAGCTTAAGCAACATCATAATAGGAACATATTTACTTACTCGTCTTGCATAGGGACCTGCCACTTCTAATGCGTGCTCGTGCACATACATGTATACATATATCCATATTCGTATCCATGTTCATATCTATAGCATACCCGACCATAGTGGTTGGGTGGTTTCATATACCCGGCCATGAAAAGGCTCGGTGTCATACATACCTGGTCCTACCAAGGCTCAGTGTTATCCATACCCAACTGCAGTGGTGTGCACGCAATAGGTATCATACCCGGCCATATAAGCTCGGTGTTACATAATAGTCATACATACTTAAATCCGTATACGTAGGTGTTCATGAGTATCACCGTCATCATTTACATCATCGTTTTCGTTATATCTATCCTTAGAGGATCAACTATCATATAAAAGAGGCAATAGAATCGTGAACGTATCGAGAATCGTAAGCTTTGGTAATCTTGGAGATAGAGTCATTTGGAAGACATTATGGAATTCATGAAAGAATACATATATATATATATATAGCAAGGAACCATGCCTTAATGAAAGAAGGGTTTGCCTTACATACCTCTTCGTCTCCTCAACTATTTAACGTTCACCGTTGAAGCTTGAATAATCTACATTTAGAAGGATTCATAACATGGTTAAGCCTTAATGATACTCCTAAATTCAAACTAGAATAATTTATGACCTAATGAAAATTGGGCAGCATTTCCCCTATTTCGTCAACTTCCACCATATCACAAAACAACTCCCAACAACCACAATAATATCCACAATATCATAATTAAATATTCACATTCGATTTAGCCTTCAAAATTCATCCTTGTGTTCAACTTATACCAACAACTTCACACCCATTTAAGCACATTTCCGTACAATGCTTCCTCATCAATATTACTACCTTCCATAACAATATTATATCCATATTATACTAAGAATCATAACTCAAGTTAGTTTACTACTCAAAAATATCATAAAAACTACATTTAGAAATCATCTTCTACTTCCTCCTTCCACCCAAGTTGTTCAACAACTGAACATTCTTGATAACATGTAATAAGTATGAAAACTAACTTTTTTATCTTATAAGAATGAGCTTTGGATCAAGCTATCAACTTATATGAAAACCCTAGCTTCAATATCCAAAGAATTCTTGGAGTCTACTAACCCTAGCAAGACTTCGAACACATGGGTATCTTAATTCTTGCCTCTTGATATTTAATCTCCCTTGGATTTTGGCTTGGATTAGTTTATGGAGTTGAAGAGAGGGTTTTTGGAGAGCTTTTGGATCTGATTTGGTAAAATAAAATGTCCAAATGAAGAGGGATGAAATATATAAAGTGGAACTTAAAATCCCGTCGGGCAATTCTGCGCCCATTTTGACGGGCCATCAAAATTCCTACGGACCGTCAAAATGGTCCTTCGAACTGCCCAGTCAAATATGGTTCACTGCAACCATTTTACTGGCTGGGCTAGTGCGGTTGACGGGCGCGGGGACTCTTCTCGGGGCGCCAAAATTCCTGCGGGCCGTCAAATGGTCCGCAAAAATTTTCTGCTCAGACAGTCTGTCTTTAAACACCCATAAATTTTTACTCCGAAGTCACATTGACGAACGGTTTGTTGCGTTGGAAACTAGACTCGGTGAAATTCAATTTGGATAAAAGAAACACTCCAAAAATTCTCATATTCTAGGATATATGCCTCCCCCAATATGGACCAAAATCCTGTCCGAAAATTTTGCCAAGTTTTACCAAAGTTCCCACAAACTCCATTCCTTTATTTGCTTGTTCTTAAATCCTTCCATAGCTCATTTCACGGGCTTAAACCCCCATAACAATAATATGGGAACATGTAATCTCATATATTCTAAGGTAACTCCCGTTTCCACGATTAGGGAAACTAACGCCTAACAAATCTCAACGGACGCAACTACGAGGTGTAACATTCTCCCCCTCTTAGAAACATTCATCCTCAAATGATAGACTCTTGGGGATTCTATAAAAATTTTGCCAGAGTTTCCCCTGTAATATGGAACTACCACCCTATCACAGCAACCCAAAATATATATCGCCTCACAGGGCTACAACAACACATCAACAACCATGGCCACACACGACCAAGAAAACATTAAACAAAGCATCACATACCTGGGGGTAATGGCATCTCTGCCTGAGTCTCATCTAAAAGTGGAAATAAATGCGGGTACTTGAACTTCCTGTCTTCTTCCGCTTCCCATGTCATTTCCTCTCTGTTATTATTTCTCCATACGATTTTAACTGAAGCTACATATTTGGTTCTGAGTCTCCGTACTTGCCTATCTAGAATGGTAATGGGAACTTCTTCGTAGGATAATTGCTTAGTGACTTGCACATCATCGACCGGCACAACTCTAGAAGGATCTCTAATGCGCTTACGAAGCATCAATACATGGAAAACTGGATGGACTGACTCCAAATCCGCAGGTAGGTCTAATTCATAAGCCACTTAGCCTACCTTGCATACAATCTCATAAGGTCCAATGTATCGGGGACTAAGCTTGCCTTTTTTTGCCAAATCTCATGACGCCCTTCATTGGCGGCACCTTCAAGAATACCCAATCTTTCACTTGGAACTCTAAGTCTCTCCGACGATTATCTACATAGGATTTCTGACGACTCTGAGCTGTTAATAATCGATCCCGTATAAGCTTGACTTTCTCAATAGCTTGCTGGACCAAGTCTGGTCCTATCAATTTGGTCTCTCCTACTTCAAACCACCCAATTGGAGATCTACAATTTTGCCCATACAAAACCTCATACGGGGCCATTCGGATGCTAGAATGATAACTACTGTTATAAGCAAATTCAATAAGTGGTAAGTGATCCTCCCAACTACCTCCAAAATCCAATACACATGCCCGTAGTATATCTTCAAGAGTCTGAATGGTACGTTCAGCTTGTCCATCCGTCTGCGGATGAAATGCCCACCTGAGTCCCCAAACCTTTTTGGAAAGATTTCCAAAAATTGGCTGTAAACTGAGTCCCTCTATCAGAGATAATAGATACTGGAACACCATGAAGCCGCACTATCTCTTTAACATAAAGCTTTGCATAATCTTCTGTTACATATGTAAATCTGACCGGTAAGAAATGCTGACTTTGTGAGTCTATCCACAATCACCCATATAGAATTATACTATGTCGAGAACGGGTTAAGCCTGTGATGAAGTCCATGTTAATTACTTCCCATTTCCAAGTTGGAATTTCCATAGCTTGCAACAATCCACCCGGCTTTTGGTGCTCAATTTTCACTTGGTGACAGTTAGGACATTGAGCTACGAATTTCGCTATATCTTTCTTCATGCCATTCCACTAATATATAGATTTA
This sequence comes from Lycium ferocissimum, assembly GCF_029784015.1. Taxonomy (NCBI): domain Eukaryota; kingdom Viridiplantae; phylum Streptophyta; class Magnoliopsida; order Solanales; family Solanaceae; genus Lycium; species Lycium ferocissimum. The sequence continues at coordinate 56,961,832 of NC_081349.1, read as the reverse complement.
AGATCATGATACATTTTCGTTGCTCCTGGGTGAACAGAATAACGGGAACAATGGGCTTCTCTCAATATTTGGTGGCGTAATCCTGCAACATCAGGAACACATAACCTACCTCGGCATCGGAGAACTCCATCTCCAGAAATCTCAAATGATGACTTCTCCTTCTGAGGGAGTGTATTTCTGTAATGAATTAGCATGAGATCTTTATATTGACTGTCTTTCACTTCCACTACTAGTGACGAGACCGCTGCTATTATATCCCGTATTTTTGTACATTGGGATATTTTAAGCTAATTGCGACAAGTCGAGGGAAAGGTTATTTGGGATACGAGGTAGAGACTTTTAACCTCCGATTTTGTTTCGATGCACGAGTTGCTTATAAATTTTACTTGGTATGGAAATATTTATGGAGATTAGGGATTAATTAACCATGATTAGATTATTAAGTGGGGATTAAAATCTAATTAGTCACTAATTAAGCCATAAGTTGTCGTGTGGGCCCCACCCATGGCTTGGCCATATTTGATTGGCTCAAGCCATGAGTGGGACATGTTTCCAACACCTAGGCACCATATAAATAGTAAGTTGATGACAAAGCAAGCCATTTTCATCATCTTCACAAACATAGAAAGTTAGAGAGGGAGAGAGAAGCTCTCGGCCATGGTTGGCCGAGATTGAACTTGTAATTTGTGATAAAAAATTTAATTTTCTCCAAGCAATTCAACTCCCTAGAAGGTGTATAATAACATGGAATTGATCCTAGGGCAACAAGAACAAGTATAAATTCAAGGCACAAGTTGGAGCCAAGTTGAAAAGCCAAGTATTAAAGGTAAGGTTTAATCTTCTTTTGCATGTGTTGTGGATGGTTTGTACGTGTTGTAGTGGGTAGAAATGAATGAAATTCATTAAATTATGTGTGTTGATGTTGAAGCCGTGTAGGAGCTGTCTGTGTATGAAATGGTGAATTGATTTTACTTGATATTTTGGTTGTTGTTGTTATGGATTTTATGATGAAAATGAAGGGTTTAATGGTTCAAGTTGGAGTTGTAATTGTTTGTGGGCTGTTGTAGAAGTTAATATGATGTTAATATAGTTTATTGCATTTATGTAAATGATGTTGTTAACGTGTGGTTGTTGGTATAGTTCATGAAGTTGGAAGAAAAGAATGTGTTGTTGTTATTCTTGTTGAACTTGGAAAGTTATATGTTGTGTTGTGTGTTGGTTGGGCTGTTTTAGAGTGTTGTATGGGCTGTCCGGAGTGTCCTCGAGTCATGTTTGGATAGTCTCGGGTTGATCCTTAAAGATATGATTAGTGATGTTGGCTTGGTTGTATGAAGTTGGTTTGAATATAAGCGAAGCGTCGTCTAATTATCTCGAAAGGAATTATTAACGTTAGGATACGTTTTGAATCTCTTCGTAGTTTAATTGTAATTCTTGACGTCTTAATATAGGTTGAAACACTATTGGGCAGCGTATACGTATTGTGTTGCAAGTAAACGCTAAAGGTATGTAAAGTTATCCCTTCTTTCTTTTGGCATGTCCTAGATGTAAGTGTGACACGATATGAGCTTCGACGTAACTCTATTCATAAGTTCCGAGCATGTTTATGATTCTTATTCACTTCTTGATGTTAGACTTCTTAATATAGTCGAGCTACGCCTCGAGTTTCTATATGATTGGATAGTAAACGATGCGTAAAAGTTCCTATTCTTGAAAGACTTCACAATAACTAATGACCATAACTTTCATAAGCTGTTTCGTATTAATTTGATACATGTCTATGATCCCCGAGGCTTTATTTTGATATAGTTCATAATGATGTTCAAAGAGTACTTAATATGGCTATCATCCTGATACTCGAGCGTTGGTTAGTCTACTTATCTATTGAGTCTCAAAAGATGATTTATATGCATACGGTTATTCACTACTCTGCTCGTGCATACTGTTATTACATCTTTCACCGAGTCCCTCACTAGAGGGCCGGGTACGGTATATATATATTATATTATATTATGGTGTTATGCTGTGTTATGGTGTTATGCTATGTTATGATGCTATGCTGTGATACGGAGTTATGCTGTGATATGGAGTTATGCTGTGATACGGAGTTATGCTGTGTTCTAGAGTATGCTGTGTTATGGCGCCAAAGACGGGGTGGCGACCATGTTCACCAAGTCCTATAATGGGCCGGATATGATATATGATATTGACATACATGATTTGTGTTTCAAAAGCAAACGTTTTGGTATTCAGCTGTTATTGTACTTGTTTTACGTAATTCTTATTTCGGTTATAATCACATTTTACTTGTATTTCATGCTTTATATACTCGGTACATATTTCGTGCGACCCCGCTTTCTTCGGAGGGCTGCGTTTCATGCCCGCGAGGGTACGGACGCTCGTTTTGGTGATCCGCCGGCCTTAGGATATCTATTCGCTATCTTGGAGTGCTCCCTTGTTCCCGGAGCCTATATTTTGGGTACGATCCTTTTGTTGTATATATATGCTTAGCCGAGTACGGCGGGGCCACGTCCCATCATATGTTCTTGTTGTCACTCCTAGAGGTCTGTAGACATATGTGTGGGTTGTATATATATATACGTATGACTTATGTTTTGGGGCGTTCTCATTCGTAGTGGCGACCTTGTCGGCTTGCGTATATATATATATATATATATATATATATATATATATATATGTGTGTGTGTGTGTGTGTTTTGGGACGGCGTGTGTAGTGGCAACCTTGTCGGCTTGCGTAGATATATATATATATATATATATATATATATATATATATATATATATATATATATATTTTGGATATTTGTGTTATGGTAGCCTTGTTGGCTCGTATGTATTTGGGGACGTTCCCTTATATTATGACGACCTTGCCTACTATGTGTAATACCATTTGTTGAAAGTTGTAACTCCTCAGGAGACAGGTTGCTAGGATATATCTATATATGCGATAGTTTTGAGACGACGTCTTGCCTTTTTACATATAAGTTCCCTATTGTGCTGATTGTGAGCTGATTATAGTTAACAGGTGTATACGAGTGTCTAGCTCGGGCACTAGTCACGGCCTACGGGGTTGGGTCGTGACAGCTGCATTTTGAATGATAGCACCCATACTGCCTGAGTCCATTACTCTAACCCCTATATATACATCACGAGCTATCTCTCTTTTCTTTGGATGAACATCACATAAACTTCCCATAGATCTACGGCTAAGAGCATCAACCACTATATTTGCTTTCGCGGGATGATACAAGATATCAACATCATAGTCTTTCAACAATTCCAACCACCGCCGTTGCCATAAATTCAATTCTTTCTCGAAGATATATGATCTGTATAAATACCAACGTGGATGCCATACAAGTAATGTCTCCACATCTTTAATGCATGAATTACTGCAGCCAATTCAAGATCATGGGTTGGATAATTTTTCTCATGTTTCCGCAACTTTCTTGAAGCATACGCAATTACCTTACCATGTTGCATCAAGACACAGCCTAACCTAACGCCTAAAGCATCACAATGGACAACGTAACCTTCCGATCCCTCTGGAAGTGTCAGGACTGGGGCAGAAGTTAATATATCCTTTAGCTCTTGGAAACTATGTTCTGCAAATTTGGCTGATTTCTGAGTTAGCTTTGTGAGTGGTGCAGAAATAGAAGAAAAACCTTCGACAAATCTCTTGTAATAACCTGCTAGGCCCAGAAAACTACGAAGCTCCGTATATAATCTTTTGGGTATCTACCCGAATACCATCGAAATTTGAAATAATATGCCCAAAAAGGTCACTAAGTTCAACCAAAATTCACACATAGAAAATTTGGCAAATAACTATCGAGTTTGAAGAACTCCAAGATCGGTGTGTCCGCATGTTGCACTCGGACCTAGAATATTCTAGAATATCGTCGATGAACACAATCACGAATAAATCTAAGAAGGGCGTTGACACGTTGTTCATCAAATTCATAAATACCGCCGGTGCATTAGTTAGCTCGAATGACGTTCAAAATGGTCGTATCTTTCTTAGGAATATCTTTCTCCCTAACTCGCACTTGATGATACGTGGATCTTTGAAAACCATTTGGCACCTTGCAATTGGTTAAATAAATCATCAATCCTCGGAAGCGGATATTTATTCTTGATTATCACCTTATTTAGCTGTCGATATTCAATGTACATTCGCAAGGAGCTATCTTTCTTTCGCACAAACAACACGGGTTCTTACCACGGGGAAGAACTAGGCCTATTAAAGCCTTTCTAAAGCAAGTCCTTCAACTCCTTCAACTCCGTGGGAGCCATCCTGTAAGGAGGAATGGATATGGGTTTTGTGTCCGATAGCAAATCAATAGCAAAATCAATCTCCCGTTCGGGAGGGAGAGACTCTTCCGGCATCCGGAAACTCATTCATAGACGGTGAGTTACGATTCAGCTTCTACATGTTGAACCCGAACTAGATGGTAAATAAAACCTTTTGCGATCATTTCCTTGCCTTGAGATAGGAAATAAACCTACCTTTCGGGGACGCAGTATTTCCTTTCCATTGTAAAACTGGTTCTCTCGGAAATTAGAAGCGAACCATTTTCATTCTACAATCAACATTGGCATAGCAAGAAGCCAACCAATCCATGCCCATGATAACATCAAAGTCCACCATTTTTAACTCATGTAAATCAACCATAGTACGATGGTCACAAATCACAACCACACAATTTCTATATACTCGACTAGCTATTACCGGTTCACCAACGATTGTAGATACCTCAAAAGGCTTGATCGATTCCGGTTTGACCCCAAACCGACTCGCAAAATATGGAGTAACATATGACAACGTGGAGCCCGAATCTATCAAAGCATATACATCATGAGAAAATACCGATAATATACTTGTGACGACATCGGGGGAAGACTCAAGATCTTGGTGTCCAGTCAAAGCATAAATACGGTGCTGAGGACCACTAGAACTAGGAGCTCTCCCTCTACCTCTACCATGGATGGACGACGCCTGTGAACCTTTCCCTATAGGGCGTATCGATCATGAATACCCAGCTGTCGATCCTGAAGGCTGGACTCCACCCCTACCACCGACCGAGGGGCAATCACGCATGATATGGCCTGGCTGACCATATGTATAGCAAAACTCTGAATCTAGTCTACACTGGCCCCAATGTAACTTCCCACACTGGGAACATCATGGCACGGATGGCCCTCGACCCGAATCGCCTGCGATGGAACTCGACTCGGCCCCGAATAAGTGATCTATCAATCTCGGCGTGTAAATCGGTGGTGGAGAGAACGCTGTGATTTCCTTATGCGAGGTTGTGATCCGGTCGGTGAGCTCTGCTACACCGGCGGAGGATAGGGACATGAGCGATCGAGGGCGGCTCCACGGCTCCGAGGTTCCGGTTTCCGGCCGCGCCGGGCGGAGGATAGGGCTATGAGAGATGCGGTTCGATTCTTTGACTAGGTTAGTGGCGGGCGAGGCTCACGGTGCACGGATTAGGAGGTGACCATGCGGACGGACATGATAGTTTGAGGGCCGTGATTTCTTGACTTGTAATCCCCCGAGTTCTACGGGTCAAAGCCCGCGGAGGATCCGCGGGGAGTTTATTCGGCGGATGCGGCGTACATTGAGGATAATTAGAGCTTCGGGGCGAGTACGTTGAGTTGGCTTCGTATCGGTTGCGTGATGTAGGCGTTAATTGGTATGAGTCACGGGAGTTGTCTAGGGGCGAGGATGCTCCTCCGGCGGTATGGGATGAGTTCGTGGAGGCCTTTACGGGCCATTTTCTACCTCGAGAGATGAGACGAGCCGAGTTGATAGATTCTTGCATTTGAGGGAAAATGGCGAGGAGTGTTCGAGATTATAGTCTTGAGTTTGATTCGTTGGCTAGACATGCGCCCACTATTGTAGCCGATATGGCTGATAGGGTGCATCATTATGTGATGGGGCTGGATCGTTACTTGGTTGATAGCTGTATGATAATGGCTTCTCAGCCCGGTATGGATATTGCTCGGGTACAGGCATATGCACAGGGGGTAGAGGATCGACATGAGGGGACGTCGGTCGGACGATAGAGATTATGATAGAGGCGGCATAAGAGGGCTAGATCGGCTGGCTATCGGGTGAGTTTCGAGGCGGGCGACCTCGGCGGCGGTATAGTAGATATCCTTCTCGGCCCGGCCGGAGTGCACCCCCACGTGGTTCCTTTGGTAGGAGATTTGATAGCACGGGGTATTCGGGGGCTGGTCGAGCTCCGGGGCTTCGGGTTCGCGGGTGAACGGAGGTTCCGGGTCGGTCGAGGCCACCTTGCCTCGGTGTTCTCGATGTGGGAGGCATCGTTACGGGGAGTGTTATCATGCTACGGGTGCTTGTTTTCTTGTGGCCGTCGAGGCCATATTATGAGGAGTGTCCGTTTGGGGGTAGTCCGGGTGGTGCGGCTCGGCCCTCTTTGGGTCGGTTCTTTGGTTCATCTTCTTCTATGGCTATGCACCCTATGGGGGCGGGGTATGCGGCACCGAGCGGCCCGTGGTAGAGGCCGTGGCGGAGCTTCCAGTTCTAGCGGTCCTTCGAACCGCATATATGCTTTGGCTAGTAGACAAGATCAGGAGGCGTCACCAAATGTGGTTACAGGTATATTATCGATTTTCTCTCGGGACGTATATGTATTGATAGATCCAGGCTCCACCTTATCATATATATCTCCCTTTGTTGCTAGTAGAATCGGGATAAAACTTGAGTCGATTGAACCATTTGAGGTAGCTACACTGGTAGGGGATTATATTATAGTAAAGCAGGTATGTAGAAAGTGTTCGGTGAATATATATAGTCGTCATACCTTGGCAGATTTGATAGAGTTAGATATGACTGAGTTTGATCTTATTATGGGTATGGATTGGTTAGCTTCTTGTTATGCTAACGTTGAATGTAGAAACAAGATAGTTCAGTTTCAGTTTCTAGGGAGCCAACTATAGAATGGCTAGGGAATACAGCATCGCCGAGGGGTAAGTTTATTTCATACCTCAAGGCAAGGAAGATGGTTAGAAAGGGTTATATTTATCATACGGTTCGTGTACATGACTTGAAAGCGAAGGCACCGACTCTTCGGTCGATCCGTAGTCAATGAATTTCCGGATGTATTTCCGGATGAACTTCCGGGTCTTCCTCGAGCGGGAGATAGAGTTCACTATAGATGTGTTGCCGGATACTCGGCCCATATCTATTCCTCCTTACGAAATGGCACTGCGGGCGAAAGAGCGAAGGAGCAGCTGAGGGATTTATTAGAGAAGGGCTTCATTAGGCCCAGCACATCGCCTTGGGGAGCACCAGTATTGTTCGTGAGAAAGAAAGATGGGTCGCTACGGATGTGTATTGATTATAGGCAGCTGAACAAGGTGACCATAAAAAATAGATATCCCCTCCCTAGGATTGATGATTTATTTGACCAGTTGCAGGGTGCTAAGTGTTTCTCGAAGATAGACCTGCGGTCAAGCTATCACCAGGTGCGGGTAAGAGAGGCAGATATTCCAAAGACTGCCTTCAGGACCCGATACGGGCACTATGAGTTTAGGGTGATGTCTTTTGGGGCGACCAATGCTCCGGCGGTGTTTATGGATTTGATGAACCGAGTATTCGGCCGTTCCTAGATATGTTCGTGATTGTATTTATTGATGATATTACGGTCTATTCACGATCGGAGGAGGAGCATGCGGATCATCGAGAACGGTACTTGGGGTGCTCCGGCACCGAAAAATTGTATGCTAAGTTCTCTAAATGTGAATTACGGTTGACTTCGGTAGCATTCTTGGGGCATATTATTGGAGCGATGGCATTCGGGTGGATACACGAAAGATTGAGGCCGTAAAGACTTGGCCTAGACCTACGACACCTGCGAGGTACGTAGTTTTACGGGGTTAGCGAGGATATTACGGAAGATTTGTGGAGAAGTTTGCTTCGATTTCGGCGCCTTTAACGAGGCTAACTCGGAAGGCGGCTAAGTTCCGGTGGACGATGCTTGTGAACGAAGCTTCCGATTCTTTGAAAGATAAGTTGACTACGGCTCCGTTTTAACTCTTCTGAGGGACAAATGGCTATGTCATTTATTGTGATGCTTCCGGTGTTGGGCTAGGTTGTGTATTAATGCGGCATGGCGAGTTATAGCCTATGCCTCCCGGCGGCTCGGGAAACATGAAAGAAATTATCCTACTCATGATTTGGAATTAGCAGCGGTGATTCACGCTTTGAAGATATGGAGGCATTATCTATATGGCGTGCATGTTGATATTCATACAGATCACAAAAGCCTCCAGTATATCTTTAAGCAGAAGGAGTTGAATTTATGACAGAGAAGGTGGCTAGAGTTCTTTGAAGGACTATGATGTTGATATTTTATACCATCCGGGGAAAGCAAATGTTGTAGCGGATGCACTTAGCGTAAGTCTATGGGCGACTTGACGGACGTGCAACCGAGAAAGGAAGGAAATAGTCCGTGAGATTCATCGGCTAGCTAGTCTTGGAGTCCGTTTGGTGCGATTCGGAGATAGTGGGGTTTACGTCGAGGAGTTCTTTGAATCCTCTATTATGGAAGAGGTAAAGCGACGTCAGTACGAGGACCCTGTTCTGGCACAGTATAGGGATACAACCCTTGAAAACGAGAAGACCCCATTCGAGATTTCACCTGACGGAGTGCTACGATATGCAGGCAGATTATGTGTACCTGAGGTTGCAGGGCTGCGGCAACAGGTTATGGGGGAAGCACATTATGCCTGTTATTCTATTCATCGGGGTCAACAAAAATGTATCATGACCTCGGATGTTTGTATATTGGTGGGATGGCATGAAGAGGGACATAGCGAGTTTGTTGCTCGGTGCCCAATTGCCAACGAGGTTAAGATCGAGCATCGAAGCCTGGTGGATTATTACAGGAGATGGAGATTCCGACTTGGAAGTGGGAAGCAATTAATATGGACTTCATTACAGGTTTACCTCGCACTCCACGGAAGTATGATTCCATATGGGTTATTGTAGATAGGCTGACAAAATCAGCCCATTTTCTTCCAGTCAGGACTACTTATTCAGCTGAGGACTATGCAAAGTTATATATTAAGGAGATAGTAAGACTTCACGGAGTTCCCACATCTATTATATCAGACAGAGGTGCTCAGTTTACAGCTAACTTCTGGAGATCATTCCAGGAAGGATTGGGGACACAGGTGAGTCTTAGTACAGCATTTCACCCTCAGACTGACGGACAGGCCGAGCGTACTATTCAGACGCTAGGAGATATGTTGCGGGCATGTGTTATTGACTTCAGAGGCAGTTGGGATGATCATCTGCCACTTATTGAGTTTGCCTATAATAATAGCTACCATTCTAGCATCCGGATGGCACCGTATGAGGCTGCGTATGGCGGGAAGTGCGGGTCACCTATTGGCTGGTTTGATGTTGGGGAGACTAAGCTAATCGGCCCGAGATATGATTCGGCAAGCCATTGATAAGGTAAAACTTATTCGGGAAAGGTTATTAGCGACTCGAGTCGACGAAGTCATATGCGGATAATCGACGTCGACACTTAGAGTTCCGTTGGCGATTGGGTATTCTTGAAGGTGTCACCCATGAAGGGTGTAATGAGATTCGGCAAGAAGGGAAGCTCGGCCCGAGGTATATTGGGCCTTATCGGATTGTCCGTAAGGTAGGCAAGGTTGCCTATGAATTAGACCTACCATCGATGCGGAAGCGAGTACACCCGGTGTTTCACGTGTCTATGCTTCGCAAATGCATTGGTGACCCTTCCGGGATATTCCCCGTGGATGATGTCCAAGTGACGGAGGAGTTATCGTACGAGGAGAACCATAGCTATCTTGGATCGTCAAGTGAGAAGATTGCGTACTAAAGACGTGGCTTCCGTTAAAGTATTGTGGCGAAACAATAACGGGGAGGAGATGACTTGGGAAGGGCCGAAGAGGAGATGAAGAATAAATATCCTCACTTGTTTCCTATGCCTACGGGTAATCTAAACTCCTCGTTGATTATGTTGATTGATAAATGAAAGCTATATGTTATAACTATAAAAGAGACTCCCCGAAGTCCTTATAAGACCTGGTGAGACTAGTTTAACATTCGAGGACGAATGTTCTAAAGGGGAAGGATGTTATATCCCGTATTTTTGTACATTGGGATATTTTAAGCTAATCGCGACAAGTTAAGGACAAGACTATTTTGGGATACGAGGTAGAGACTTTTAACCTCCGATTTTGTTTTAATGCACAAGTTGCTTATAAATTTTATTTGGTATAGAAATATTAATGGAGATTAGGGATTAATTAACCATGATTAGATTATTAAGTGGGATTAAAAGCTTAATTAGTCACTAATTAAGCCATAAGTGGCCGTGTGGGCCCCACCCATGGCTTGGCCAAATTTGATTGGCTCAAGCCATGAGTGGGACATGTGTCCAACATAGGATCATATAAATAGTAATTGATGACAAAGGAAGTCATTTTCATCATCTTCACAAACATAGAAAGATTAAGAGATAGAGAGAGAAAAAAAAAAGGCTCTCGGCCATGGCTAAGATTTGAAGTTTTCCAAGTTTGATCAAAAAAATAATTTTCTTCAAGCAATTCAACTCTTTAGAAGGTGTATAACAACGTGGGATTGATCCTAGGGCAAGCAAGAACAAGTATTAAATTCAAGGCACAAATTCTAGCCAAGTTGAGAAGTCAAGTGTTAAAGGTAAGGTTTAATTTTCTTTTGCATGTATTAAGGATGGTTTGAACGTGTTGTAGTGTGTAGAAATGAATGAAATTCATGGAACTATGTGTGTTGGTGTTGAAGCCGTGTAGGGGCTATTTGTGTATGAAATGGTGAATTGATTTTACTTGGTATTTTGGTTGTTGTTGTTATGGATTTTATGATGAGAATGAAGGGTTTAATGGTTCAAGTTGGAGTTGTAATTGTTTGTGGGCTGTTGTAGAAGTTAATATGATGTTAATATAGTTTGTTGCATTTATGTAAATGATGTTGTTAACGTGTGGTTGTTGGTATAGTTCATGAAGTTGGAAGAAAAGAATGTGTTGTTGTTATTCTTGTTGAACTTGGAAGATTATATGTTGTATTGTGTGTTGGTTGGGCTGTTTTGGAGTGTTGTACGGGCTGTCCGGAGTGTCCTCGAGTCATGTTTGAATAGTCTCGGGTTGATACTTGAATGCATGATTAGTGATGTTGGCTTGGTTGTATGTAGTTGGTTTGAATATAAGCGAAACGTCGTCTAATTATCTAGAAAGGAATTATTAACGTTAGGATACGTTTTGAATCTCTCCGTAGTTTAATCGTAGTTCTTGACGTCTTAATATAGGTTGAGACACTATTGGGCAGCGTATACGTGTTGTGTTGCGAGTAAACGCTAAAGGTATGTAAAGCCTATCCTTCTTTCTTTTGGCATGTCCTAGATGTAAGTATGATACGATATGAGCTTTGGGGTAACTCTATTCATAAGTTCCGAGCATGTTTATGATTCTTATTCACTTCTTGATGTTGGAATTCTTAATATAGTCGAGCTACAGCCCTCGAGTTTCTAGATGATTGGATAGTAAATGATGCGTAAAAGTTCCTATTCTTGAAAGACTTCATAATAACTAATGACCATAACTTTCATAAGTTGTTTCGTATTAATTTGATACATGTCTATGATCCCTGAGGCTTTATTTTGATATAGTTCATAATGATATTCAAAGAGTACTGAGTATGACTATCATCCTGATACTCGAGCGTTGGTTAGTCTACTTATCTATTGAGTCTCAAAAGATGATTTATATGCATATGGTTATTCACTACTCTGCTCGTGCATCTTGTTATTACATCTTTCACCGAGTCACCGATGTTATCGTGCACGGTTCACTTGCATTGTTATATATATATATATATATATATTATATGTTATGTTGTGTTATGGTGTTATCTTGTGATATGGAGCTATCTTATGCTTTGTGATACGGAGTTATGTTTGTGTTACAGGAGTATCTTGTGTTATGGCGCCAAAGACGGGTGGCGACCATGTTCACCAAGTCCATAATGGGCCGGATATGATATATGATATTGACATGCATGATTTGTGTTTCAAAAGCAAGCATTTTGGTATCTGGTTATTGTACTCGTTTTACGTACTTCTTATTTCGGTTATAATCCTGTTTCTTGTATTTCATGCTTTATATACTCGGTACATATTTTCGTCTTGACCCCCTTTCTTCGGGAGTTGCGTTTCATGCCGCAGTACGGACGCTCGTTTTGGTGATCCGCCGACCTTAGGATATCTATTCGGCTATCTTGGAGTGCTCCCTTGTTTTGGAGCCTATATTTTTGGTACGAATCCTTTTGTTGTATATATATGTCTTATCCGGGGTACGGCGGGGGCCTGTCCCGTCATATATTCTTGTTGTCACTCTTAGAGGTCCGTAGACATATGTGTGGGTTGTATATAGTTCTTGTTCGATTCTGTGTACGTATGACTTATGTTTTGGGGCGTTCCCGTTCGTAGTATGCACCTTGTCGGCTTGCGTATATATATATATATATATATATATATATATATATATATATATATATATATATATATATATATATATATTGTGTGTGTGTGTGTGTGTGTGTTTTGCGAGCGTGTGTTATTGGCGGCTTGTCGCTTGCGTAGATATATATATATTTTGGAAGTCGTATGTTATGGTAGCCTTGTTGACTCGTATGTGGCTGGAACGTTCCCTTATATTATGACAGCCTTGCCGGCCTATGTGTAATACCATTTGTTGAAAGTTGTAAATCCTCAGGAGACAGGTTGCTAGAATATATCTATATATGTGACAGTTTTGAGACGACGTCTTGCCTTTTTACATATAAGTTCCCTATTGTGCTGATTGTGAGGCGATTATAGTTAACGGGTGCATACGAGTGTCAAAATTCGGGCACTAGTTACGGCCTTGGGTCGGGTTTTAGGTCTTGGCGATACATTTTGAATGATAGCTCCCCCATACCGCTCGAGTCCATTACTCTAACCCCTAGGCTAGCTAACTGCTGGAGCTCACGAGCTATCTCTCTTTTCTCTGGCTGAACATCACATAAATTTCCTATAGATCTATGGCTAAGAGCATCAGCCACTATATTTGCTTTCCCGGGATGATACAAGATATCAACATCATAGTCTTTCAATAATTCCAACCACCGCTGTTGCCATAAATTCAATTCTTTCTGCTTGAATATATACTGAAGGCTCTTATGATCTGTATAAATATCAACGTGGATGCCATACAAGTAATGTCTCCACATCTTTAATGCATGAATTACTGCAGCCAATTCAAGATCATGGGTTGCATAATTTTTCTCATGTTTTCGCAACTGTCTTGAAGCATACGTAATTACCTTACCATGTTGCATCAAGACACAGCCTAACCTAACGCCTAAAGCATCACAATGGACAACGTAACCTTCCGATCCCTCTGGAAGTGTTAGGACTGGGACAGAAGTTAATATATCCTTTAGCTCTTGGAAACTATGTTCACAAGCATCTGTCCATTGAAATTTGGCTGATTTCTGGGTTAGCTTTGTGAGTGGTGCAGAAATAGAAGAAAAACCTTCGACAAATCTCTTGTAATAACCTGCTAGTCCCAGAAAACTACGAACCTCCGTAGGTGTTGTGGGCCTTGACCACGTCTTCACCGCTTCAATCTTTTGGGTATCTACCCGAATACCATCGGCTGAAATAATATGCCCCAAAAAGGTCACTAAGTTGAACCAAAATTCACACATAGAAAATTTGGCAAATAACTTTCGAGTTTGAACAACTCCAAGAACGGTACGCAAATGATCCGCATGTTCTGCCTCAGACCTAGAATATACTAGAATATCGTCGATGAACACAATCACGAATAAATCTAAGAAGGGCCTGAACATATTGTTCATCAAATTCATAAATACCGCCGGTGCATTAGTTAGCTCGAATGACATTACCCGGAACTCAAAATGGTCGTATCTGGTTCTGAAGGCTGTCTTAGGAATATCTTTCTCCCTAACTCGCACTTGATGTTACGTGGATCTTTGAAAACCATTTGGCACCTTGCAATTGGTTAAATAAATCATCAATCCTCGGAAGCGGATATTTATTCTTGATTGTCACCTTATTTAGCTGCCGATATTCAATGCACATTTGCAAGGAGCTATCTTTCTTTCGCACAACAACACGGGTTCTTCCCACGAGGAAGAACTAGGCCTATTAAGGCCTTTCTAAAGCAAGTCCTTCAATTGTTCCTTCAACTCCGTGGGAGCCATCCTGTAAGGAGGAATGGATATGGGTTTTGTGTCTGGTAGCAAATCAATAGCAAAATCAATCTCCCGTCGGGAGGGAGACCAGGAAGCTCTTTCGGGAATACATCCGGAAACTCATTCACCATTGGGACAGAGGCGAAGAATTGGCGATTCAGCTTCTACATCTTGAACCCGAACTAGATGGTAAATACAACCTTTTGCGATCATTTCCTTTCCTTGAGATAGGAAATAAACCTACCTTTCGGGGACGCAGTATTTCCTTTTCATTCTAAAACTGGTTCTCTCGGAAATTGAAAGCGAACCATTTTCATTCTACAATCAACATTGGCATAGCAAGAAGCCAACAAATCCATGCCCATAATAACATCAAAGTCCACCATTTTTTACTCATGTAAATCAACCATAGTACGATGGTCACAAATCACAACCACACAATTTCTATATACTCGACTAGCTATTACCGGTTCACCAACGGGTGTAGATACCTCAAAAGGCTTGATCGATTCCGATTTGACCCCAAACCGACTCGCAATATATGGAGTAACATATGACAACGTGGAGCTCCAATCTATCAAAGCATATACATCATGAGAAAACACCGATAATATACATGTGACGACATCGGGGGAAGACTCAAGATCTTGGTGTCCAGTCAAAGCATAAATACGGTGCTGAGGACTACTAGAACTGGGAGCTCTCCCTCTACCTCTACCATGGCTGGCCGATGCCTGTGAACCTTGACCTATAGGGCGTATCGATGATGAAGACCCAGCTGTTGATCCTGAAGGCTGGACTCTACCCCTACCACCGATCGAGGGGCAATCACGCATGATATGGCCTGGCCGACCATATGTATAGCAAAACTCTGAACCTAGTCTACACTGGCCCCAATGTAACTTCCCACATTGGGAACATCATGGTACGGATGGCCTAGCCTGACCCGAATCGCCTCTGAACTGAGAACCTGAAGCTCTGGAACTCTGACTCGGCCCCGAATAAGCAGATCTATCAAATCTCTGGCCTGTAAATCATGGAGGCGCACTAGTCATAGAATGGCCTGAATGCCTAGAAAACTATTGTCTTTGCCCGCCTCTAAACTCACTCGTCGGACCCGAAGATCTAGCCCTCTTGTTATACCCTTTGTCATGCTCACGCTCACTTTTTTGCTGTTGTTGGCTTTCCTCTAAATTCTGGGCATGGGCTTGAATGAGTGAAATGTCCATTTTGTCCTGAAGGGACGCAGTCAAGCACTATCCATCAAATGTGGCCCTAGGCCTCTCACAAATCGGTGCACTCGGTCACCCATATCCGCTACCATGGCCGGAGCATACCTAGCCAAAGAATTGAAGCGGAGGCTATACTCTAAGGCACTCATACTTCCTTGCCTAAGATTCAAGAATTTATCGGCTCTATCCCGCCGAACCTCTTGGGGCAAGTAATGTCAGAGGGAGGCATCCACAAATTCTTGCCATACCGGGGGAGGTACATTGACTCCCCATGAAGCCATCCAAACCGTATACCAATGAACCGCGACATCTCGGAGTCTATAGGATATTAACTCTACCAGTTCAATATCTGAAGCATGCATTAACCGAAGTGTCCTTAACATCCCATCAATAAAGTTTTGAGGGTCCTTATTCGGCTTTGACCCGAAGAATTCCGGAGGGTTCAAGCTAATAAAATCACGGGCCCTTGCACTAACAACCCTATCACCTTGCCTAGTACCTTGCCGTGTACCTTGCCGCTGAGTCTGGGCGGCAACCAACTGAGTATGTAAATGAATGGCCTCTTTAATATCTTGGCCTGAAGCATTCGGTGGAGGGGCTGGAGCTGGGGCTGAGGCTCCTTCGTGCTCTTTAGAAATAGGCACTGAGTGAGAGGACTGAGATTGAGCCGTATTCTGGGACTCACTTTCCTCTACAACCGTTGGCGGTGCTCTTTCAGCCAACTTTCCTGCCACTGTCTTGCCTTTTTGGGCTGCCGTAGCTCTTTTCGTTACAGGCATTTCTGAAATACATAATACACAGTTAGGAAAAAAAATCCTTACATCACGGCTCTATCGCACGATCTTATGAAGAAAGAAGGTCATTAGTTCCTAAAATGCCCGCAGCCTCCTGTTTATAAGTGTGGCGCGCGACATACCCATAAACAAGACTCTACTGAACACGGCTCATAGACACACCCTAGGACAGAACTGTTCTGATACCACTTTTGTCATGACCCAATCGGAGGGCCATGACTGGCACCCGGTGCTAACCCACCCGGGTACCTCTTATCGTAACATCTAGGTGAGCCACATGACTTACTCATAATTTCTATGCATCAATAGCGCTAATCTCATTAGGCAACAACACATTTATATCATCATCAATAACAATGCCCATATCCATATACCCAAGCCGACGAGGCTATCAGAATGATATACAAAATATGAGCCGACAAGGCTAAGGACATCTAATCATATACAACTGTCTACGAGCCTTTAAGAAGAATAGAGTATGTCACATCATGTTACATCCCTTGTTCTCATGCGTTGAAAAGTGTGCGAGTTAAATAATATTAGTAACGAACACGAGGTTATCCCTCAAACTTATAGGTGGTTAAAGTAATGGTACACATGTATCGTAAGGAATTGAAGTTAAACCAATCGAAGAAAATAAGTTTTGTCGAGTTTCAATATTTATTTGAGTGAAATACGGTCCAAGCTATAATATCTCATATTTTGGACTAGGAAATTGAACCGTCCATCATGAGCAAATTTACCCTAGTTCGGAAAATTTAGTTATATTCAAGCATGAAAATCAAGAACTCGGTGTATACGAGGAATGAAGTCCCAAAATAATTTAAGAAGGAAGAGTGTGACGACGATGATTGCTAATAATATTCTATGTATGGCAAATGAGGCTATGGACTAGTGTTATATTACATGTTCATGACAATGAATATATGAAGTGTATTGGAAATAATTACTATTTAAGTAAATTGGGACCAAGGAATTAATTATGGGTGTAATTAGATGAGATAAAGGAAATTATTTTTGTTAATTGGATAATTACTATAAGAAACCACTTTACACGTGGAGTCTTGTCATGAAACATGATAAGTGACTCATGTAAATGTAAATAGATACATGGACGTGTTTGTTGCTGCCAACGGACAACTTGCACTTTATGGATTAATTAAGGTAGGCTCATTAAGAGATCAAGAACGCTTTTTTTTTTTTTTTTTTTTTTTTTTTTTTTTTTTTTTTTGGAAAGTTGAGAGAAACATTTGGACTTGTTCATTTATGAAGTTGTTGGAAGATTATCACCTTTGGATTATTTTATACACTTAAATCCATTTTTCTTTCTTCTAAATTAAGCATTAGATTATATATATATACAATTATATACACTCCACCGCCAAGGGGGCTGGTGGAGGACATGATATCTACTAACTTGTTCTTATCAAGTTAGATGAAAAAATACATACACTTTCGCTCTTGTTCACTTTAGATAAAATATGTACACCTTCTTTCTTGTTCAAACCAAATAGAGAGGTTGCTAAAAAGATTTTGTCTTCTCCTCCTTCCAATTCAATGAAATACTACAAACATTTTAACCCTTCTTTCCATTTGGTACAAACTGCAGCAACATTAAGCTATACATTTCAGCAACTTTTAGCTCATTCCCTATTTTAGATCATCAACGCAACAAATTATTTTGAAGCAGCAACGGTGTTTAATTATATTACGGGTTTTGCTCACCGCTTCGATCTCGTTATTCCATTTCATCATATAGTTGAATCTGGGTTTCTTCAAGGTGAAATAATACGGAAGAAAAGTATTTCTTGGCACATAAGGTAAGAATTATCCTCTTCTAAGTATATTTAAATTCATTGAAGCCATAGCTAAATCGTGGGATGAGAAATACGAGAATTATACCGTAAATCATATTTGACGTTGTTATTGGCTCATGGGTTGTTTGTTGGACTGTTTTGTGGGTTATGTAGATGTTGTCATGGATGGAAATTATGGTAAATAGAATGAATAATACCTTCTTGATGTTGCTATATATGTCTATGAGTTTATAAAGAGAATCAATGGAAGATTTGTCGATATAGATTTGGACTAAAACTCAAGGAAAGAGATTTTGTGTTCTTGAATTAGTTGAAAAGGGATTGTGGCATAATTCTTACTTTGTTTGATATGGCAACTTTTATGTACTATTGTTTCTATTGTTTTTACCTTCAATTGGGAGTTGTTTAAAGTTGGATTGGAGGGGGTAACATAGGGGAAATGCTGCCCGAATTTTGTTAAGTAACGTGCTAGCTTAGACTTTGGATTCTAAGTGTACTATAGTTAATACTTGATATCAATATTGTTGTTGTATATTGGGGAGTCCAGGATCTGATTTGTGGTTAGCTTGGAGCGGATGAGGTATGTAAAGCTGTCCTTTCTTTCTTTTGGCATGTTTTAGATGTAAATGATGTACGATATGAGCTTTGGGGTAATTCCATTCATAAGTTCTGAGTATGATTCGTGATTCTTATTCACTTCTTGATGTTAGAACTCTTAAGATAATTGAGCTACTGCCCCTCGGGTCATCTATACGATTGGATAGTAGTTGGTACGTAAAAGTTCCTATTCTTAAAGACTCTACAATTACTAATGTCCTTGACTTCCGTAAGCTGTTTCACATTATCTTGATACATGTCTATGATTCTTGAGGCTCTATTTGATATAGTTCATAGTGACATTCAAAGAATACTTAACATGACTATCGCCTTGATACTCGAGTGTTGTACTTATCTATTGAGTCTCAGATGATGATTTAATTGCATATGGTTACTCACTACTCTACTCGTGCATATTGTTATTACATCTTCCACCGAGTCCCGGGTCGGGTATGTTATCACGCACAGTTTTACTACATTTATTCACCGAGTCCCTCACTAGAGGGCCGGGTACGGTATATAATGATGTGATGATATGATGATATGATTATTCACCGAGTCCCATGATGGGTCGGGTACGGTATATGATGATATGATGATATAATGATATGATTATGGCAACGAGTCCCCTGATGGGCCGGGTATGGTATACGTGTACACGACTTTATTCACCGAGACCCATAATGGGCCGGGTATGGTATATGATAATGATATGCATGATTTTACTTCGTAAGGCACAGGTACAGTGATTTCTTGATTATCATACTTGTCTCCAAAGATCTTTATTTCAGTTATGATCTTCCTTATGGTATATCATGCTTTATATAGTCAGTACATATCTCGTACTGACCCCCTTTCTTCGGGGTCGCGTTTCATGCCCGCAGGTACATACTCGATTTGGTGATCCTCCGGCCTTAGACTTCTACTCAGTCTTTGGAGTGCTCCGTTGTTCCGAGCCTAGACTTTTACAAATCTTTTAATATATGTATATGTTTATCCGTGGGTACGGCGGGGTCCGTCCCGTCATATGTCATTGTTGATACTCTTAGAGGTCTGTAGATATATGTGTGGGTTGTATATAGATGTTGTCCAGCTGTGTTAGCATGACTTATGTTTTGGGACGTTCCCATTTGTAGTGGCAGCCTTGTCGGCTTGCGTATATCTATATGTTTTGGGATGTTGTACGTAGTGGCAGCCTTGTCGGCTTGCGTATACATAGTTGGGACGTTCCCATACGCTATGACAGCCTTATCGCCTTATGTGTTGTTTATCCGTTGATGGTTGTGACTCCTCAGAGACAAAGCCGCGTTGATATATATATATATATATATGTGGGTTCGAGATAACGTTCCGTTTTTGTAAGTTTCATATTATGTTTAGTTATGGATTGATTATAGCTAACAGTGTGTATACGAGTGTCCACTGAGCACTAGTCACGCCATTTTTCGGGGTTGGGTCGTGACAAAAGTGGTATCGTAGCAAGTTCATCCTGAGTGTCTGCGTACCGTGTCTAGTGTAGTCTTGTTTATCGCGTGTTGTACACCACATCTATAAAGGAAGCTACGGGACATTTGGGATGTTACCTTTCTTTTTCATATCTAAGATCGTGCGATAGAGCCAAGACATAGGAAATGAGATTCCTTATACTAACCCTTGATTTTGAAGAACCAGATCGATCGAAGCAAAGAGATCGACGATATTAGAAGTTACCAAGTACGCAGGTAAGCAACGGTATGAAAGATGTATGTCGGGCAAGGTATTTGAAAGTATGACTGAAATGTAAAGTTGAATATTGAAAGGGAAAGTAAAAGTGTGATGTAACAAAGTAAATTGAGTTGGACATACGAGGTAAGTTCATCATTTTCATACTGTTATTGATATTGGGAGCCCTGTGTGGCTGTGATATGATATGATATATATACATGTTGGCCCTATAAGGCATTGTTGGTATTTCCTACGTGCAGGTTTTGAGATAGTAAGAAATACAAAGGAAACTCTGCGAAATTTTTTCTAGAAATAAAAAAAAAGAATGAGATATAGGTTTGTAATATGTCTTGAAAGGTCGTGTCCACAGTAATGATAAGATTTGACTAAGCTACGAGTATGGCTAACCTCGAGAAATAAGTTAACCGATTGATGGTGATAGTAATTAGGAGGTCGATGTCGATATGGTAAAAAGGAATTTGGAAAGGGCTAGTGATACTAAGAGATGACTTAGAAAAGGTCGGCAAATCTTGATAGAGTGTTATATTAAGGTACCGACCGAATTGATAAGCGGATAAATTATGACGAGTTTATAGTTAAAAGTAATAGTATGATTAAGACAAGAGTACAGGGAAAAGAATTGTGACGGATATGAATGTATTGATAAGACAGCTTGTGAGATATTAAGGATAAGATTGACCAGGGAGGGTAAAAGGTTAAGTACGCTTACTCCACAGGGTGTAATTAACCCGTAGTAAGAATCGTGAATAAGGTTAAGAAGTGTTACACTATAGGATTGAATACGAACAAGATATTATGTGAATATAATGAGGATTGTTATGAAAATAAGTAAAGCCTAGTGAGGAAGTGACTAAAAGATATGACGTGATCTATGTGACTAAAGTATAAAAGCAAGCTATAGAACGAATAAGAAAGACTTATCAAGTTCTGTAGGGAAAGTTTAGAATAAAGGTTATATGATAATGGAAATGATAGCGAGTATAAAAAAAAGGAAGAGTAATTGGAAGAAGGAAATAAGAAGAAAGCGAGATAATAGTGTAGCAATAGGTTATGACATGTATAGCCGAGAACACGAGTAAAATAAGTGAAGGAATTATGAAAGACCAAATTACGAAAAGATGAGAAACGAGGTAGAATGAGTGCTAGAAAATGGCCCGACCTGTATGATAAGAATAAACATGGATGAACCGAATACGTTTTGAAAATGAGAAAGGGGTTATGCGAAGTAATGTTTTCCGAAGGATACAGAGGTAGCATAAGATTATAGTACGTAATAAAAGATAGACATAGACGGGAGAAATGATAAGGGAATTCTAAAGGAAGTACCCAAGATAGATGTAATAAATTGAGTATGAGTGTAAAATAAGAGGGAAATATATAGCTACGACCCAAAGGTGTAGTACGATGATAAGGTGCTATGATAAGACTACTATTAAGATGAACTTGATATGACTTTGAGTAAGTTAGAAGTCGATACTGAGCACACAACAAGGGTAAAAAGGCATAAGGCATAAAGGAGTACTGCGTGTACACGACTTTACCTTGGAAATAGTGAAATCCTTAAAGGACAAAGGCGGTAGGCTTGAGAAGCAAATGATGTATTGTAAATTTATTAAAGGAAACAGATGATATAGATCGGGATAAAGATAATATTACAAGAGAACCTTGGACACTTATCGTCGGAATATAGGTGCCACCTAATTGAGATTGGAACGGCTACAAGCACTAATTAATTATTGATTGGAGTAAGTGGAATGTGGCCTTGGATCAGTTGCTACATTGATTGCGTTACTCGAGTACAGATTATCAGATGAGACTTTATACTATATATAGAAAGGTTCTCGTCGCTTCGTGATCTTGTTAAGGTTTCGTACATAGATAATCAAGTTATAAATTATAAAGAAAGACATGGATATGGTACAGTATACCAAGTGAATTGGAAAAAGGATTGGAGGAATTTGAGATTGGAAATAGGGGAATAGAACAGAATATAAACGGATAATGGTATAAGTACACCCTTAAAGAAAGTGTAAGAGATACGCAAGTATAAGATGGAAACAATTGACACTGCAATATATTTGATATGGATGCTTAAACTTCAAGTGAGATCCCTTGCTAAAACGAGTTAGTAAGATTCGAAAGCTAGCAACAAATGGATAGAAGTTAGGATGGTAATTGAGACAGTAGATCGAGAATTATTTGTAGAGATCTTGAATGATATGGCATTAGAAAGTGGGTGTGTATAAAAAGAAAGAATACGACAAGAGAACGGTAACGAGTGACTTAAGAGATATTGTAAAGGATAGCAATGCTATGCTGGATTAGAGGCTAAGATGTGGGCAATAGAATTGTTCGCTAATGATATTATGACCTGTAAGTAGAAAAGGAAAAGGAATAGAAAATCTCCTATAGTAGGAAGTGAGAAATCAAAAGGTGAATAAAGGAAGGGAAAGGAGTATGACAAGATAGGCTACGAGCGAATTTTAGTACGGAGGAGATATGTAAAGCAGAATGGACCAGGAGAAGGAAAGATTATGACTAAGTACGCTAGAGAGAGAGTAAGATTTCAGCAGAAGATCTCGCAATACAATTGGCAACCAACTGCGAAATGAAGAGGAGAGTACAGGCAACGACGTGGAATTATTACCTCGAGAGGCAAGAGCAAGAGAAAATATTACGAGAATGGTTACTTAGAGATCTGGAATGCGTTATAATAAATTGAAGGGAATCGACCAACGAAAAAGGCATGTGAAGGGCATAATTCAATAAAAGAACACTTGAGGAAATATTGGGAGTACAGGACTAGTTTAACATTCGAGGGCGAATGTTCTAAAGGGGGGAAGGATGTTACATCCCGTGTTCTCATGCGTTGAAAAGTGTGCGATTTAAATGATATTAGTAACGGACACGAGGTTATCCCCCAAACTTATAGGTGGTTAAAGTAATGGTACACATGTATCGCAAGGAATTGAAGTTAAACCAATCGAAGAAAATAAGTTTTGTGAGTTTCAATATTTATTTGAGTGAAATACGGTCCAAGCTATAATATCTCATATTTTGGACTATGAAATTGAACCATCCATCATGAGCAAATTTACCCGAGTTCGGAAAATTTGGTTATATTCAAGCATGAAAATCAAGAACTCGGTGTATACGAGGAATGAAGTCCCGAAATAATTTAAGATGGAAGAGTGTGACAGACGATGATTGCTAATAATATTCTTGTATGGCAAATAA
>NC_081349.1:56930880-56938010 GCF_029784015.1 Lycium ferocissimum | reverse complement strand
CACCAGGGACATATATGCATTACATAGTCATACAGGTGTGGGCCATTACCGAATAACCTGCTGACTAATGGATATCATAAGCTGAGAGGGACACAAGCCCAAAAGATATATGTATATACAACGTTATCAAGCTGAACCCAAGTATACAAGCCGGCAAGGCTATCAAGGATAATGATACAACAAAATAAAGACTGAGAAGACCATAGAACATTTAACTGTGCATATCTATCTACGAGTCTCTACTAGAATACAAGACATAATAAGGATGGGACAGAACCCCGCCATACCAAAATATACACAACAGTATCATACACATCTAGACTGAGCTCTTGTCAACCCTGCTTGGATGTTTATATGGCCCCACCTTGAAGTTGAAGCTAAAGACCCTAGTTTCAAGATCACTCCATGCTGAGCATTACTTTCACTCAGGACCCAATAAGGGTGGGACAGAGGGCTCGTGGTACCTGCTGCGCACCCTTCCTCCCCTGCTTTGAGAATTGTGAACGGAGGTGGCAAGTACAGAAGGAGGTCTGTGAATAAGTCGGGAGTACCCGCACAAGAACCGAGAGGGCGACTTAAGGGTGTGTGAATCATCTCCCCTATCACTCGGGCATGGATGCAGCATCCACAAACAAAAGAACGTCAATACGAATAATGTACCAAGTATGTAAGGCATGAAGAACAACATAATAAGGTTATGAAGGCAACATGAGATAAAAGAGAGACAAACTGTACATCTGAATGCCTCTCAAGGCTGATGACATGCACGCTTTCCTTTTTAAAAAGACATTTATATATATATATTCCTTTTTAAAAAGACATTTATATATATATATATATATATATATATATATATATATATATATATATATATATATATATATATATATATTCACACCGTGGTGCCGCATCATCATCATTAAGCCACTCTGGGGCCATCATTACCATACCGTACAATCGGCAGTGGTGTGCCCATAGGTGTCGCATCTTGCCGACTATAGGCGGTGCAGTGTCACAAAATAGATACATATATATATATAAAGCATGCATGAGAGCACAAAGAAGTGTTGCGACTCTATCGGAGTGACGTAAGGTCGTTATACCTCCGATTTCCATTTATTGTAACACTCCGTAAATTTCAGTTAGGTGTGAATGTATTAAATGAGAAGTAATGTGAAATTTTATGCATATGAAGTCCTATCAATATGATTTGGGTGGAAATCGTTGATTTAAGATCAAGACCAAGTAGTGAAGTTCGTAAGAGTTCTTAAAATCGCCTAAGTTTTGTTAACCTGTCTTGTTGGCCAATTTCGTGAAAATTCGCTAAGAATTTGGGAAAACTTCCTCTAACAGAAGTTGTATATCTTTGAAATACCTTTCCAAAGATATAAAGTAGAGCTTAAAAGGACTTGTGAGTTAAAATTTATGGACGTTTTACTAACCTGCGTTTCGCAGGATCATCCTGCGGTTCAAACCTGCGAATCTCAGGTTGAACGCCAAAAATCATACCCCTCTATCACGTCGTGTGATAGGGCTGCATTTCACGGGTAAAACCTGCAATTCACAGCAAGTGTCACGCGCCTTGCTCGACTATAAAAACCCCCAGAGCGTGAAATTTTCTTAAACCTTCATTCTACTTCATCTTTGGCTGACTTTTTGAGAAGAAATAACCCTAGGGCTTCCCCAAAACATATAAGGTAAGTTCTTGATCAATTCCTATCATTTTTAGATCAATCTAACGTCAATTCACTACTCTTAAACACTAGTTCATCTTCTCAAACCCTAGATTCTTGAAAGCTAAAGAAAGAAAAGAAGAAAGGAACGTTGGAGACTTTGAGATTCCTTCAAAAAGGTATGATCCTTGATTTTTATGATGTAATTGAAAGGGTTTAGACTAATTTAGGTTTTCTATGGATTAAAATCCATGAATTATTCATGAAGTGTTCAAGAACACGTTCTATACATGAAAACCCTAGTTTTTCTATAAAGGGGTATATGAGTAGAATTAGATTAAAGCTCTAATCTTTCTCATCTAAAATCATTGTAGTGCGATTATTGAATCTTGAGAAGTGCTTTTGAGCGGGATTAGAGGTATGTCTATATTTCAAAATTCGTCTTTTCAAGTATGTCTTGATTTTCCCAAATTTTTTTCTTGAAGTATGTTTACTTTTCAAAATCCTTCTTTGAAGTATGTTATATTTCTTGAAATGTGTGGATGATTGTTTGTGACTTGAAATATTCCTTTGGAATATGAACATGATTATAACTCTTGTTTGGTGGAAGTTCTTCTGGAATTAAAGATGATTTCTTTTAGAAAAAGTCATGCGTGTGTTGGGTCAAGCCCGCATCAAACCTTATACGAACTATACTACATTGTGAAACTCCCTTTTCCCATTATTGGATGATTGAACTTATTTTTCTAAAGGTGGGACCTTAAACTTGTTTTGTTGTTGAATGGGTTTCTTTGAACTTGAAATTGAATAGGATTTCAATAAGATTCTAAATCAGTTATGACTTGAAATGCCCTTATTTTGAGATGATTACTTGAGAAGTGATTAGAAGCTCTGGCATGATTGGATGATTCTGTGAATATGCCATGATTGATGATTAGGTAATATGCCATGATTTGTATTTTATTTGTGTTCCCGGGCCTATATGGCTGGCAAGGTTTGTGCTAGTCCGTAGATGATTAGCCATTATGACTCTGTTATCCAATACGAGTATTGCTGTGTCAGTCCAGAGGATGATTGACCTCCGTTGCTTCCTAGCCCGGAGTATCTATTGTTGTGCTAGTCCAGAGGAGGATTAACTTTCGTGGTTTCCTAACTCGGAGTATCGATTGATTGATCTTCCTGTGAGTGGCTTATTTTGTACTTTGATTAGCCTGTGAGTGGTTTGCGGTGATAGTGAGTTCGTCAGTGAAATACTTGGCCAGGTAAACGATAAGGAGTTAAGTTAATGTGTCTGTCATAGTTGGATTCTTTGATGACTCTTTAATGTTGTTGACTCACTTTATTCCTGGGTTTGAACTGTTTTCTTCATTGATATCATTTTATTAGTTTTATTCATTAATTTTTTTTTTGTTAACTATTGCCCCTTAGACACTCAACGTAGTACCATTACTCGTGCATACCATTATTATTTTTGATGGTATGTAAGGTATCGATGGAGGAAAGGTGTTCGTGATACGCCCACGTACTTAAGAGAACTTCGCTTTCAGACTATTCGGTGAGCCCACATGATTGTTTGTGGGGCACCATTTTATCTTTACTTTTCGTATTTTAGTTTTAGGCTGCGTCCCATTGATTTAGACATTACTCATTATCGTAGAAGCTCCTTAGATAGTTGTCGATTTGTGGGTAGTGTTCGAGTCTCGTATGACTCGTTGGGCGTACGAGCAACATTTATTAACTAAGCATTTGATTTGACTTCCGCTGATTTTGTTTCATAATTGTGATCTTAGATTTTATTTATTGTTTATCCCTTGTTTAATTAAAATAAATGAAAGATTATCAAAAAAGGGTTTGACGTTACTGATTTATAAGGTTCTTCCGATGTTGTTCATGACATTAGATGCCGGTCACATCTAGGGTGGGTTTTGGGGCGTGACATTTATGATGCTAACATCATCAACGTAACTTATTTTGAAGGATCAATAAATCATAAGACTGGAGCAATAACCATTTGACAAGATGAATAACATCATAAGGAGATCAAGAACATAAGCTCCTATTATTTCTAAGAGTGGAGTCATTATGGATATCATTTGTATATGTTCGTATCAATATTATCATGCCAAAAGAAGGAAAGGGACAGCCTTAACATAACTCGTCATCCACTTAACCAGTCAATGTCTATCATCCCAAGCTTGCAAATCCCCATAAAATATGATTCACACTAAGGTTAATTGGTTGAAATACTCATAAGGTCGAGGTTTATTTAATAGGTGAGTTAACGGAATATGGACAACATTTCTCCTATATTACCTACTTCCACTCAACTCCAAAACAACTCCAAAACATCAATTATGACATCAAAAATACAATAGCTAAGAGATTCATTCAAACTAGACTCAAATTAGTCCAAAACTTCCTTTCAAAATCAGTCTATAGCCAATAACTTCAACACACCAACTTACGACATTTCCACCATGATTCTTTTTACTTTTAAGACTTGGTAAACCTCCAAAACAACTCAATATAAGAGATAGAAAGAAGAACACACCTTATAACTTGAAGAACTTCTACCCACACCACTTACTTCAAGACTTATCCACCACAACTTCAACTAGAAGCAAGAACAAACACCTTCTATGAACTAGTTGAGATTTTTAAAGCTTGATCTTCTTTTGAGATAATTATGGATAATTTGGACAGCTTAAAGGGGAACTAGGGTTTTGTTTTTATCAAACAAATGAGCCCCAAGTTGTGGGAATTAATTTATAACCAAAGGACAGATCTCCACCGCCTCATTTTCACAGCCGTGAAATTTTTCACGGACCGTGAAAGGTGCCATGAAACTCTTCCAGTGAGCTGCCAGGGTGCGACCCATTCCACGGTGGCCAACCAACATTTTCATGGTTCCTGAAATTATTCATGGTCCGTGTAAATGACCGTGGAACGGTCCTATTCAAATTTTCCGACGAAACATATTCTTTCCGATTCATTTGACGTCTAACCTGCGGACTCTATTCCAAACATGTCTAAGAACTTATATGACTCCGAGATACACCTATAGGCCTCATACACAATTTCCCAAGTGATTCCCAATATGAGCCTACCACAAATGACTTAAAATGAAACTTTAACGTACGCGAAAGGCGATGTGTAACATTCTACCCCCCTCCCCACCCTCTTAAGAACATTCGTCATTGAATGTTTAACTCTTAGGGGTCCTATAGAAATTTTGGCAGACTTTTCTCTGTAACTGTACCACTACTAAGCTGTGACACAGCAACCCAAGATATACAATGCAACACAGGCCCACAATAAGCAATAACAATAATGGCCTCGCACGACCAGTAATTGTAAGAAATGAAGCACTACGCACCTGAAAGTAATGATGTCTCAGTCTGGACCTCCTTTGGGAGTGGAAACAAGTGCGGATACCTGGATTTCATATCTTCCTCCGCTTTCCAAGTGATCTCCTTGACATTCCGGTTCCTCCAAAGGACTTTAACTAAAGCTACATCCCTAGTCCTCAATCTTCGAACCTGTCTATCTAGTATATCAATGGGGACCTCCTTATACAATAATTGCTTGGTAACTTGAACATTATCCACGGGTACAAATCTGGAAAGATCTCCGATACACTTATGAAGCATCGACATATGAAAAATCGGATGGATTGATTCTAAGTCTAAAGGTAGATCTAACTCATAGGCCACCTGGCCCACTCTACATACAATCCTGTAAGGCCCAATGTACCGAGGGCCAAGCTTACCCTTCTTACCGAATCTCATAACGCCTTCATGTGCGATACCGTTAGCCAGCCATCACTCCCGGACCCCAATTCTAAATCTCATTGGTGATTTTCTGTATAAGACTTCTGACGACTCTGAGCTGCCAATAATCAATCTTGAGTAAGCTTGACCTTCTCCACTGCTTGCTGAATCAAATCTGGCCCTACTAGCTTAGATTCCCTTACTTCGAACCATCCGATAGGTGACTTACACTTCCGCCCATATAAAGCCTCATATGGGGACATCAGGATACTGAAATGATAGTTATTATTATATACAAATTCAATAAGTGGAAAATGATCATCCCAGCTACCTCTGAAGTCTATCACACATGACCGTACCATATCCTCAAGTATCTGAATCGTACGCTCAGCGTGCTTGTCTGTTTGGGGGTGGAATGATGTGCTAAGACTCACCTGAGTCCCTAAACCCTTCTGGAAGCACCTCCAGAAGTTAGTTGTAAACTGTGCACCCTTGTCGGAGATAATGGACACTTGAACACCATGACGTCTTACTATCTCCTTGATATAAATCTTAACATAATCCTCTACTGAGTAAGTAGTCCTGAAAGGCAGAAAATGGACTGATTTTGTAATTTTATCAACAATCACCCATATAGAATCGAACTCACGTTGAGAACGGGGAAAGCCTATAATGAAATCCATATTAATTGTTTCTCATTTCCAAGTCAAAATGTCGATAGTCTATAATAATCCACCGGGATTCTGATCTTTGAATTTTCACCTACTGACAGTTAGGACACTGGGCTACAAACTTTGGTATGTCTTTCTTCATTCCATCCCACTAATAAACCTCTTTGACGTCATGTTACATCTTCGTCGTTCCTGGATGAATAGAATAACGGGAGTAATGAGCTTCTCCTATAATCTGACGACGTAATCTTGCAACATCAGGAACACACAGTCTACCTCGATATCTGAGGATCCCATCTACAGTAATCTCAAATGGTGTCTTCTCCTTCTGAGAAGCTGTATCTCTATAATGGACTAACATAGGATCCTCGTCGGGCGCTCCCAACCTCGCCCGCTAAAGATGAGGTTCTTCCGATCCCCGAATAGAATCGCCGTATTGCTCGAGTCTAATAGTTGAACTCCTAGGCTAGCTAACTACTGAAGCTTGCGAACTAGCTCCCTTTTCTCTAGCTGAACATAAGATATGCTACCCATGTATCTGCGGTTAAGAGCATCGGCTACTACATTCGCCTTTCCAGGATGATACAAGATATTGACATCATAACTTTGTCGCTCCCACCTATCGCTCGATGCAAATTCGCCCTTCGGCCCAGATATCCGAAGGCTCTTATGATCCATATAGATATCAACATGGATGCCAGATAAGTAGTGTCTCCACATCTTCAACGCATGAATCATCGCGACTAACTCTAAATCGTGGGTCAGGTTGTTCGTCTCATGCTTCTGCAACTGCTTCGAAGCATAGGCTACAACCTTGTCGTGCTGCATCAACATGCAGCCTAACCCAACGCCTAAAGTGTCAAAATAAATAACAAGCCCTTGTCCTCAAAAAATGTCAAAACTGAAAAAAATCAATATGTTTTTAACTCAAAATACGCTCCAACTCAACCCCCGGGAAAATAGCGTTTTTTTCCAACCCGTCGGGGGGTTGGAAAAAAAAAAACCTTTTCGAATCT
>NC_081349.1:56893626-56930780 GCF_029784015.1 Lycium ferocissimum | reverse complement strand
GCGCATATAACGCTCTCACCCTTTTTCCCATATTCCCCATATACATATATATATAACATATACATATATCATACAAGCAGAATGCAGGAGAAACTAAGGAAAGTTATGTCTCTGTCGGAGTGACGTAAGGTCGGTAACCTCCGATTACATTATGGAATAATCATGATCGTCATGTCTCACCTTGAAGGAACGATTATTATAAGGTGATACTATCAATGAAAAATAACCTCAAGAGAAAACATAGAATAAGTTCATAAATCTCATAAGGCGTCAATTCATATACTACTTTAAAGTCTTTAGAAAATAGAGTCATTATCAAGGAATAAAATGGAGGATCAAGAAATAGCTCAATATTCTCATATTCATATTGAATCCACAACTTGAGACTTTCAAACATGAAACCATTCTCATCATAATCATCATAAACATATTCTCATCTTTTGACATCATCGTTGTCATTACAAAAACATGTCCGTCGTTGTAGTCATAAAAGCTTACAAAATCATAAACCTTTGTTTTGGAAAAATACGGACATTTTGGAAAACATTTACGGGTTATCAGGAAGGGAATCATGCCTTGGAATCTTAGACTTTTAACCTTTGATAACAAGGAAAATATGGAAACATTGATGAAATCATAACCTAGGGATCATGCCTTTGAAAGAAAGGGACGAGCCTTGACATGCCTTTTTGGTCGCCTTAACTTTAACTATCCAACGCTTGGCCTCCAGGCTCGTAAATCTATATTCAAGAAAATTTATACTATTGTTAGACTCATCTTCATAGGCCTGTATTAAGCCCTCGAACTAACTCTTTCTAGAATCTGCTGAAATTTCGGCAGCATCTCCCCTGTTTATATGCCTAGCCCGAAATCACAATTCAGCAACAACAACAACAACAACAACAACAACAATACCAACATCAATAACATCATTTCCAACACCCATATGTACCATGAAACAGCCCACACGCTGTTCTCCAACTTCCATAAGTAATTAACTTACTACACAATTGTTTAACGATTTTATCTCCGTAAATAAGCCTTAAATAATACCAAAAGAGAAAGATTCATACCTTTTTTCTTGTTAAGATAGAAATATCCTCAATATCCACGCTAAAATCCACCGCAAAACAATACTAGAATCACAACCATGCGTTACCCGGACCTAAACCACTATTCCGCTACTTGAAAATTGCTCACTTTTTATTTTCCTCACTCTCTCTCTTCAAATTTCCAGCAAAATCTGATGGAAAAAGGGGGTTGCTACCCTTTATATAAGGGTCAAATTCGGGTCGGGTTCACTGTAGCATTTTTCGTAGTGGGTCGGTTCTAGCAATTTCGTAGCACGCGTTTCTGCTCCGTCAATCGAACTTGTAACGTCCATAATTCTCTACTCCGATGTCCTATCGACAAGCAGTTTGTTGCGTTGGAAACTAAACTCGACAAACTTCATTTTAGGCTTTTGTTTCACCTTAAAAAACTTCATATGCTAAGAGATATCCGTCCCCCAAGTTGGACCAAAATTTTAACACAAAACATTACCCATCCTTTCTCTAAAGTCGTACTACTCCATTTCTTCCACTCATTTCCTTATAAAACCTTCCGGTATACCTTATATACACCCTTCACTCTTTAAATGTACTTGATCATGCTTGCTTATATTTCAAAGTGGTTTTACTTAACCCTAACTCAACGTACTTATGTTTCAAATTTGATAAGTGTTCTTCGAAGATACGGGGTGTAACATTAGTACACCACACGTACTGGTAAGCATCGTAGCCCGACTAAGATAAGTTCACGCAATACAGTATAAAATCAATAAGATAAACAGATAAGTACAATCGTACACCTTTATGAATCCTCCCCCACAAGTGAACACTCTACCCTAAGCATACTCGTATCATCTTACTATTGCCATGTCAACATAACAACAGAAAATAAGGACTAATAGGAAACAATCGGTTTAAGCTCAGAAGGACTCCTAGACCACCTAAT
Organism: Lycium ferocissimum; assembly: GCF_029784015.1. NCBI lineage: Eukaryota > Viridiplantae > Streptophyta > Magnoliopsida > Solanales > Solanaceae > Lycium > Lycium ferocissimum. Next base: position 56,928,785 of record NC_081349.1, on the reverse strand, counting down.
CCTCCATAGTAAATAAGTCAGGGAAACACCTATTATGTTAACCCACTCCAATTGAAATCACTAAATCTTACATTTCTTCCAGCGATCTAACGGGCTCATAGTTTGACGGGCGGACTCAATAGCATAACAATTCAAAATAGACATCAATTCGTAATAACTTATCAATTAAACAATAAAAGTAAGCACGAGCAATGCTGGTAATGATAATGTTTCTCCTATACGTTCCAACCTTAGCCATTCTAGTGGGATCACATCAACATAAACTTCCATCATTTGTCAAACAAGACCATGAAATTCTGTGTAAACATAACAACTCAACAACAAGAAAAATCAAATATGAAATAACCAGAATAAGTCATGATTCAATGTAATACAGCCAAGACGAGTATCACCTCTATCACACGAATATAAGTAAAATGTAATTCAACCCGAGTTAGTATCATATCCGTACACATATGATAAATGCTATTGTTTGCCCAAATAGCCATGACTTGCAGGGGACCCATGGTGTCCATGTACCACTCGCTTCGGAACTGACCTCGGATCACGTGCCCTTAACTAGGCCATATATATATATATATATATTTTGTTTCTCATCACAATATGTATCTCAAGTATTTCTAGTTCATCAGTAAATATGATCAGTCTATAATATCAATATCAGGCTCACAAGGCATCATTCCACAAGTCATAACAAGACCCAAATAACTCCTCTTATTAATCACACAATTATGAAATCTGCTAAATAATGACATGAATAATCTAATGAAGACACATGCAATTACCACACAAGTCACCCTGCCCAATAGTACAACAAGCTCGCTAATGATAAACTCCGTACATATGCAAATCCCCACCTTCTAACTTAATCACTCCAAGAACATAAACACCACAATATTACCTCAAGCATAATGACTATTCACCTTGGTTCAACTACTCACTCAATGGCGACAATCCGACATAATTCTACAATTTATATCAATCTATCTAGTATCCAACCAAACTCTACATCCGAAGACCCAATCATGCTTTCTCCCGTCAATTCTATAACATATATATGTTTCGCTAATCAAAGTCTAACTCAAGTAAACCAAAACCTACCTCGAGGGTGAGCAGGTGCCACAAACAATCATGGAGTCTTCATCATTTGCTTACAAATCTGGATACCACGACGGAGAAGTCTAGGAGTAGCACGAATTATAATAACAAGAGTCAAAATAAATCATGCGCGGTAATCTAGATTCTATAGTTGACTGTCCCTACCTCTATATTTCTAATTCAAGAACTTGAGTCCTAACCCATCTTTTTAATTATCGGATTGTTGTTCTTTGGGTTTCGTTTGTCAACCTAGAATAATAATCTATAATAAGATTTAGCGAACTACCAGTTTTAGATTTAATGTTGCCTATTTCATCCGTCCAATGTGTGAGCAATTTAAGAACTCCATGTTTATTATCATCCGGAGTTTCAACCTAGCGGTGAGGAATTAACTATAGAAAAGATAGCAAAAGAAAGGGTTAGAAGGGTTACCTTACTCAAGTCTCTATGTGCTCTGCCCAGAATTTCTCCCAAGTGACGGCTTAGAAGAAGGTTTGGTGGAAAAGTGGGATTAAATCACCAAATAAGGTTTTTAACTGGGTATGGTTCACGTTGACCGCACGTTGGCATCGACCACTGCAGCGGTTGATAGGTCCGCTGGGGCGATCTCGCTGCAGCGGTTCTTCTACCGCTGTGGTGATCTCGCCGTAGTGGTTCTTCGACAGCTGCTGCGAATGGCCATATCCAGCCCCATAATTTTTAAATCCTTAGCGGTTCGTCTATAGTCTAAATTAGGCATAAAACTTCCTCGTAGACCAAACAAATGACAATTCAACTCGATTTTTACATACGAGCAGAGGACTTTACATACGAGCAGAGGAAAGTCTAATAACGACTAGACGGGTCATTTTATCAGATACTAATTGAGCATCCGTTCATCCCCCAACGGCCCAGGGTGGCGATGGATTGAACGGTCATGTCATCCTGAAGGTTATAATGTCAATGGACTTCATACTAAGATTGTAATTGAAATTTTGATTCAAGTCCTTCATGTACTGGCCGAAGAATAGTATGAGTTTGTGCTGGAGATCATCTGCTAACGGACACTAAATTTCATGCTAAACATAGAACATCCTTGTTAGAACCACCGAACTAAAGAAGGAACCAGATACTAAAATCTCTTTGATACCACTAGGCCTTGTAAGGCCGCACACGCAATTTAGGAGGCAGACTCGAAACGCACGGCGCCGACAAAAACAATTTAGTTTAAAAAGGTGGGACGACGATTCGCTACCACTACTCGAGGCCGCAGGTGTGAGGCCTGAAAAATCCACATGTCGCTACAACGGATACTACTTCCACTGTAGCGATACCATCTTCATACGTGTACCGCCGCAAAGAAAACGACTCGAGCGGTTTAAGGGATGGTTCATTTAACCTCCCAATTTTCATTCTTTCCCTTCCTTAGCCAATTCACTCTAAGGGATGGTTCATTTAACCTCCTAATTTTCATTCTTTCCCTTCCTTAGCCAATTCACTCCCCCTCACTCCCTAAAATTTTCTCTCCCGTTAACTCACAAAACCCCCTAATCTACCTCTTTTATCCCTATATAAACCTCTCACATCCTCATTCATCTTCTACACTTCACCAATACCACAAAAGAAGAACTTTTGGTGCAACAATAAGGGTCAGATTCTTGGTAATCTTCTCAATTCTTTAGCTATTAAGGTGTGTACCCCTCTCTACCACTCTAGATAGTGATTAGAAGTCTTTATTTCAAATTTTCCATGCTTAAATTTTTGGGTATTGTAAGAACTTATATTTTTTCTTTTGTGGAACAAGGGTTTTGACCACTTGGGGAAGGGGTATCTCGAATTGTAGCATGTTATCAGACGTTCACAAAGTCTCAATATTGTTCATTACTTAAGATTTACCATATTTTGGGGGTGAAACCTTGTTGGGGTGGTGGGGTACTTATAGAATAGTTTTTCGATAATTGCTTGAATTGTCGAGTCTATTTGCTGTTAAAAAGGTGTTTCATGGGGTATAAACGACATGCATGTTAACATATTACCCGATCTATGCCGAAATTTGGATAAAATTTTGAGAAGCCATTTTTGTGGGACTAGGGTTTTTCTCGCTGGGGAAGACGGGTTCGCTGCAGCGGAACATTTTTGCTGGAACGGTAGTAAGGGGAGTGGGGGATGTTTAGTGGGCTCGCTACCGCAAAATTGGTACCGCTGCAGCGGAAGTTGCAGAGGCAGAACAAAAAAACAAATCAGCTTCACTCTTGTGTCAAATCTGCGGTCTTTTCTTTTGGTCTAACCTACATCTAATTGCAGATCGATTGTGACACAATAATAACTAACATGGTTTTATTGCATAGGTACTTACTATTCTTCGGATAAATGGCCTAAAACGAAGGAGCTCCCACCTATGAAAAGTTCCCCAATCCCCGATGCAAAAGGTGCTATATGGAGCAGCAAAACAAGGTGTTGTTGGCTGAGCAGGGCTTTATTATAAACGAGGTGGATGAGTATGCCCCTGAATTTTACAACCGTCTGCAAGCTATTGGGTGGCACATATTGGTTGAGGACCCCAGTAAATGCAATGCTAGTTGGGTCTGAGAGTTTTATGTCATGCTCCCTACTGTGGATTGGTCCTCTCCGGATCTGGAGATCCTGATTCGAGGTGTCAGGGTAAAAATTGGGGCTGAGGTGAGTAACGCGATCTATGAGCTTGACAATGTCTCGGATGATGAGATGAACGAAAAGGAGCATGACGATAATGGTCCTTGGTTAGTGTCTATGCTGGTTCCGGAGAAAAAAAGCCATAAGATCACTTGGGCTAATAGCGGACCGGGATTAAAAGTCGTTACTTTTCTACTTACGCCCCCAGGTGGCTGAATATTGTGTCTCGCTGAATTCACCCTTGAGGTAACACTACTAACGTTACCTACACCCGGGCATCTGTGGTGGCTTGTGTGTTAGATGGCTTGCCGATGAATGTGGGGAGGCTGGTGATCCTGGAGTGGAGGGCTTTTCTGGCCAAGCCTGGTCCGAGTTTGATGTTCCCTTCCCTTATTACCTTGTTGTGTAAGCGGGCCTGGGTGCCTAAGGAGCCCACTAATAATATTGTCAACTCGGATATTGAATTTGACCTACTGAGAGTGAAGGGATCGAAAAGCCGAAGCAAGAAAAGAAAGCTTAACTCTGATAATGACCGCAGTGATGATCAGGAGGAGGGTGGGGATCGGGTTAGGCCTTCACAGCCTCTGGCTCAGGGACCTTTCGAGCAGATTGAGACCGAGATGGCAACTATGAAGAGTGCGATATTGGGCTTAGCCAGACCTTCCATGGAGGCTGGTTCGTTTAGTGCTACTGCTGAGTGGAGTGGCTTCACTCCGGACGAGGTGAGGAAATATATGGATGCTCAGATGAAGATGCAGGAATCAATAGGCACTTTGCAGGGAGTCTATATTTCTATGGTTGAGGTCCAGGGAGGCCTCCGGGCAGACCTCGATAAAGAGAAGCAGAAGAGGCGATCTAGGGACAAGTTGTTTGCCCGAATGTGAAAGGGCATCAAGAGCCTTTTAAAGGCTTTGGACCCCAAGGAGAAGCTTCCCAAGGTGACCAAGAACGACATCCAGCAGCTCTCCTTCTTGAGCCGGTCCGGGCTCGACAGTGACTCTTCCAGCAGCTCCAAAAATAGCAATAAAGAGATGACAAGCAAAGGAAAGGCGGTGGCCTAGGTGTCTCCTTCGCCCCCCTCCTCCTCCCCCCTTTAAGCATGGTTTTCCTTTCCCTTGTAGGGCCTTTATTTGAGACGATGGTTTTACTTTATTCTGGGTTGTTTTGTTGGATGTTTTGAACAATTTTCTTTATTTTTTTGTATTTGTTTTTGGATAGTTGTGATTTGGCACTAAAAGAATTTTGCCCTCGTTGGGCTAGGTGCCTTTATGAAGTTGCTGCTTTTGGAATTTCTGGTTTCCCTTGAGTTTTTCATGAATTGCACAGGTTGAGAAAAATTTTAAGTGGGGATCTGTTCAATGGAAAATGTTGACCGCTGCAGCGGTGGGTTTCCGCTCTAGCTAATTCGCTATGGCGAAGCAGGCTTCGCAACGACGAGAATTTTAAAGACTTAAAAGTCCGCTGTAGCGGACTAAGTTCCGCCACGGCGCACCTGCTATGGTGGTGTGTACACCGCTGCGGTGAAAAGTCTCAGTCAGTGGGCGTTCTTCTGACACCCACTAGGATCGTACAACACAGGAAACTCATCGTATATGCACGTCACAAGCACTCATAATTCACATATCATCAATAGAACGACATCGCTAGATGCCAAGTGGAATCGACCAGATACCAGTTGGACTCGTCGAGATACTAATTGAGATCATCCAGATATCAATTGGATACAACTTGGAGATGAAACTAACTGAGATAGCACGATGGGGAACAAAGAAAGGAAGTTTCCTAAATGCCTCAAAGCCTCACAGGGATGGGTACGGACGTCATCGTACCATTCCACGAGACACTACTAGACATTGCTCTTGTACTCGTGAGACCGGTAACCTACTGCTCTGATACCAACTGTCACGACCCAAATTACGGATTTTGCGGGCACCTACTTGATTACCTCCTAGTAGGCGAACCCTCACCAACCAACCCATTATTAAAACTCATTTTTCCATTCAATAGCTGATAATCATAAACGTTAAGTGAGAAAACTTGAATGACATTCTTTAAAAACTTAGAGCTTACAATTTTCCGGGACCTAGTCTAGACAGGTACTAGAGCTTCTCCAATACAGAGGAATAAACATAAATAAAATGACACAAATTTTGCCTTGGAATGAGATACATAGAAGCTGTAGGAAGATGTCCGCCACTCCGACCTATGAAACCTTCAAGCAATAACCTAAAAACACATCTATACCCAAAAGGATGTAGCAAAAGTAGTATCAATACACCACACGTACTGGTATGCATCATAGGCCGACTAAGATTATTTCACTCAATACAATATAAAATCAATAAGATAAACAGATAAGTACAATCGTACACCTTTATGAATCCTCCCCCACAAGTGACAACTCTACCCTAAGCATACTCGTATCCTCTTACCATTACCGTGTCAACATAACAACAGAAAATAAGGACTAATAGGCAACAATTGATTTCAGCTCAGAAGGACTCCTGGACCGCCTGATCCTCAATAGTAAATAAGTCAGGACAACACCTTTCATGTTAACCCATTCTAATTGAAATCACTAAACCTTACCTTTCTTCAAGCGATCTAATGGACTCATAGTTTGACGGGCAGACTCAACAAAGATAACAATTCAAAATAGACATTAGTCGATAATAATTTATCAATTAAACAATAAGAGTAAGCATGAGCAATGCGGGTGACGATAATATTTCTCCCGTACGTTCCAACCTTAGTCATTCTAGTGGGATCACTTCAACATAACCTCTCTTAATTTGTCAAACAAGACCATGAAATTACGTGTAAACACAAGAGCTCAACAACAAAGAAGATCAAACATGAAATCACCAGAATGAGTCATGATTGAGTGTAATGTAGCCAATTCGAGTATCACCTCTATCACACAAATATAAGTAATAAAATATAATGCAACTCGAGTTAGTATCATATCCGTACACACATGCTAAATGGTATTGTTTACTCAAATAGCCATTACCTGTAGGGTACCCATGGTGTCCATGTACCACTCGCTCCGGAACTGACCTCGTATCACGAGCCCTTAACTAGGTCACATCCTCACCCCCAGTCAAATGTGCCTTTTTGTATATATATTTTGTTTCTCATCACAATGTGTACCTCACGTATTTCCAGTTCATCAGTAAATATGAAATATGATCAGTCAAGACTATCAATATTAACAACACAAGATATCATGCCACAAGTCATAACAAGACCCAAATAACTCCTCTCATAAATCACACAAATATGAAATTCGCTAAATCATGACATGAATACTCTAATGAAGACACATGCAATTACCACACAAGTCACCCACCCAATAGTACAACAAGCTCTATAATGATCACTCAGTACGTATGCAAATCCACACCTTCTAACTAAATCGCTCCAAGAACATAAACACCACCATATTCCCTAAAGCATGACGACTATTCACCTTGGTTCAACTACTCACTCAATGGCGACAAGCTCATGTAATTTAACAATTTATATATAGCTATCTAGTATCCAACCGAACTCCGCATTCGAAGACCTGATCATGCTTACTCCCATCAATTCTATAACATATATACGATTCGCTAATCAAAGTATAACTCAAGTAAACCATAACCACCTCGAGGTCGAGCAGGTGCCACAAACAATCATGGAGTCTTCATTCTTTGCTTCCAAATCCGGAGACCACGACGGGGAAATCTAGGAGTAGCACGAATTTCAATAACAAGAGTCAAAATAAATCATACGCGGTAATCTTGATTCTATAGTTGACTACCCCTGCCTCTATATTTCTAATTCAAGAATTGGAGTCCCAACCCCTCTTTTTAATTATCGAATCATTGTTCTTTGGGTTTTTTAACCTAGAATAATGATCTATAATAAGATTTAGCGACCTATTAGTTTTCGATTTTATGTTGCCTATTTCATCCCTCTATTGTGTGAGTGATTTAAGAGCTCCATGTTTATTATCATCCGGAGGTTCACCCTAGCGGTGAGGAACTAACTGTAGAAAAGATAGCAAAAAAAAGGGTTAGAAATGTTACCTTACTCAAGTCTCTATGTGCTCTGCCCAGAATTTCTCCCAAGTGATGGCTTACAAGAAGGTTTGGTGGAAAAGTTGTATTAAACCACAAAATAAGGTTTTTAACTGGTTCTGGTTCGCGTCGACCGCTGCAGTGGTCGATAGGTCTGCTGGGGAGATCTCACTATAGTAGTTCTTCGATAGTTACGGCGAAGCGGCCATATCTAGCCCCACAGTTTTTCAATCCTTAATGGTTCGTCTATAGTCTAAGTTACGCATAAAACTTCCCCGTGGACCAAACATATGACAATTCAACTCAGTTTTTACATACGAGTGGAGGAAAGTCTAATAAAGACTAGACAGGTCATTACAGATTTTTACAAAAAGGAAACTAATAGTGTACATAAATGGGAGAGTAATACAGAAACATAGGTTGAAATATAAAAACTTACATGACTTAAAGTTGGAGAGAGGTTTTCATTTTGAGGAACCCCAAAAACGACTTCCTACACTTGAAAACTTATTCTTAAAACTGCTACTATTTTACAAGAAAGGTTTATATTACAAAGTTGGGAATTTGGAAGATGATTTTAGGCATTGGTGAAAAGAAGGGGAATAGGATTTTCTCTTGATGTTGCTTGATTGCTAGATGTCTTCTTTCTTCATAAGACGTCTCTATTTATAGGTGCTTCCGGACTTCAACTTCGGACTTCATCTTGCTTAAAGAATATTTTTTACTTCAACCGGGTACACTTTGGCCCCATCGTCACGTGAAGTTTTCAGAAGATGCTTGCATTATCATCTTTGTTGCTTTCTTGGCTATGTCCTGGGTAGGTCTGCTTTTTTTTCTTAGATGTCATAATTACATATCTGCTGGCTTTTTCATTTGTCTAGATTGTGCAAGGCTATTGAATAGAAACTCATCCCTGAATCATCGTTTGAGTCTTTTGAATCTTGGAAATTAGCATTCTGGAAATCTTCGTTGAAATCTTGAGGCTCTGAAATGTGTATTGGAGATATTTCTGGACTAGGATTTTTGATTATATGCTTGTCTTGATCTTCTTTTTCTTGAAAAAACTTCTTTAATGTTTGTTTTACTATGTCTTCAATTTTGTCAATTTTTTTTCGTTTTTGAAATTACACTTTTCTTTTTTAAAGATTCTCCTTGTGCAATGTTCTAGGTAGTGTCACGACCCATTTTAGCTAAGTCGTACGGGCACTTACCTTTCTCACCTCGGTAAGCGAACCCTCAACCCAACGATAGTAAAAACGTAAATAAACAACTAATTAAGCGGAAGAGAATAATCACGTAAGTCTGACGATAATAATATAGAAGAAGTGCGGAAATAAGAGAGTACACCCTAGAGTCTAATCTAATCCATACAAGAGCATCTAACTAGAAATACACAAGTCTGGAGTATCAAAATACATCAAGTCTGAATATGTCTCAGAATGGAAAGTAAGACATAAATAAGAAGTATCTTCGAGGCAGCGGACATCTCGTGCTCACCCTGTAGTCTCTAAGCAAATCTTGGAGCGACTATCAGCCGCGAAAAATAGAAGTAGATTCTACCAGGAATTCTGCGTTCATAAAAGAATGCAGCAAGTGTAGGTCAGTACAAAACCACAATACTAGTAGGTATCAGAGGCCGACTAAGTATAGCTGGCATAATTCAGACAATAAGGTAAGATAAGCAGATAAATCATCAAGTATAAGTCAAGCACAAGTTAGAACCAAATACACGTCTTCACCTAGATTGTAGCATCTAAACCCAAGTGTGCCAAGTCACAATATATCCAATCTGAATCCAATTAACGCAAGTAAATCACCAGATCATCACAGTATAAGCCATAATGCAATGCAATGCAATAATGTATGAATGCAAATTCAATGCTATGCAATGCTGTGTGCACATGTACTGCGGACGGAAACCTCAACGTCTCGGAAGCACAACCCAAGGTGACTCGCGAAGTCTAAGTGCTACTTGTCCCGGATCTTTTTCCAACAGACAGACGAGACTCCGAATCTTTCCTAGGGAGGCTTTTCATCAGCACCACTCAGGGGGACTCGCGGAGTCCATATACCTCACGGCTCGGGCATAAATCTCGGCAACCGCTACCACTCAATCCACAATTCCGGGATAACCATCGGATATCAGATTCTCACGTCACTCTCATCCAAACTAAGCCCATCTCATCACAATGTTTTCTCAAGTATCATCAATGTATCAATAGTATATCTTGAATGATGAGAATGCGATTAATGTATGAGTCGACATCAATAATTAAATCAATATCACAAGTACCAAGCATAGGTACGCCAACAATATCATGATAGACTACATAAAACATATAGAATACTATCCTCGTATCAAACATCAACAAATGAGGTATCACATTACGTGAACAAGACATATCAATAGTCTCAAATATCTACTATCACCACGCGGCATCAAGCCAACAACAATAGAGCAATCAAGTAACAACACAACGGGGTGGCTAGCCCCAATCACACAACAAGGCCCAACCTAAAACAATATCCAACCCAACTTCATACCCGACAATTTACATGCTTTCTCCGACAATATCATCTAAATATATGCTTCGCTACACAGAGTCTCACCAAGGGTAAGCCATAACCTACCTGGATGGCCGAACAACAATAACACCAATAATCACTCCTTAGCCTTCCCTTTCCGCTGAGCCTCAAGATCAAGAAAGTCTATTCATATTTGAAATCTAGATTAAAAATCATGAAGATCGATACCTATATTGCTATCATTCAAACCAACCCTAGAATTTGGAGAAATGGGGTCCACAAGGGCAAAACAGGAAATTCAGGGGTAAGTTATCCAATTAAACACTGGGTGATTAAAGCCCATCAACTAATTACTAAATTAACTCAAGGATTCACCAAATTTTAAAATCCAAGCAAAACCCCAAATTTTGGATGTAAACCCTGACTCTTAAATTTAAGAATTCAAAACTAATAATGGAAGGTATATGATTAACAACCATAGATACATCATAATCTAGCATAAACCCAATTAATTTCATCATTTAGAAGCCTAGATAGAATATCCATTAAACCCACTTTTAATCTTCCATTACTTAATGAATTAACAAGGGAAGGAATTCTAAGATGATTAAGAATAATGAATTAGCAAGGAGATTAGAAGGACTTACCACCAAGAATCCTCTAGAATTGCTCCCAATATGAACTACTTTCGGAATAATAAATGAATGAAAAGACTTGGGGTCTTATATCATTAACTACCTCAGTCACTGCCCGATCACCGCTTTCTCGATCACTCAAACTGCTTCAGCGGCGCCGCCCGAGCGGTCATGCCTAAATGGTACGGGCCGCTTCAGCGGCAGGGTGACCGCTACAGCGGTACCACCACTGCGGTGCTGGTTTCGCCAAAGTGGGAACCATACACCAGAAAAGTATCCCAATTTTCACAACTCAACCCGAATTTTTGACTAATTCCCGAGGCCATCTGCTCACAAACCATATACACAGAAACACATAAACACACGCTATGAACACATCCGTGGCCTCGAAATTCCCAACAGAGGCCTTGTTGACCGAGTCAACCGCCGATACCTCAATTCCAACTTCCCAACCCAAGTCCAAAAATGCATCCGAGTGCATTGGGAACCGAACTAGATATACACACGAGTTCTAAAAGACCATCTGGACCTCTCAAAATCGATGAATTTTTGAAAAAGGTCCGTTTACCCAAACGTCAACGTTAAGTTAACTCTTTTTCGCTTTAAACCCAAATTTCACAAAAAGTCACCCGAATCAAGTCTAAACACCTCGGGAAGTGTGTCAACGATCCCTAAAATCAAAAGTGAGGTAACCAAGCTGGAAAAGGGTCAAAAGGGCCGAAAATGCAATAACGACCAAACGGGTCGTTACATCAGATACCAATTAAACAATCGCTTGTCCTCGAGCGACAAGGAATAAAGGACGAAAAAGTGCTCGAATCGGCAATAACTGAAGATATCGGCCACACACGTCGGACGTCTCTTTACAGGAAAGATTCTTATCGAACAAAATTGAATCCCAATGAATGATACAGAAACCACCAGAACAGTACTTCTCCAACACAGAAACATGGAAAACCGGATGAACATTCGACAGATCTGGTGAAAAAAAACTAACGCATAGAACAAGGGTCCAACAACGGGTAGTCTCAAATAGGCCCAAGCACCTTGGCTCACTTACTAGTCACAGCTCTTTAAACTTAGCTCAGCTCCAATTCTTATATCTCCTTATTTGGATTTCCCTCGCAACTAATCCTCGAATAAACGAATCGCTTTACCTGAATTCTCTGATTTGATAAAATTGAAACTTTGAACGCAATCAAAAGGCCCCACGACTACTTTCCCAACCAATGCAATCCTCTAAAACATGGTCACAACCGTATCCCATTCTGAACCGATGAAATACTCTGATTCCGCTAACCTTTCCTTCGCACTTACTAGAGTCGTTTCTAATACTGCGATTCCTTAGTAACATATGAACACACATACCAAAATTCTGAACCCATAAATTACTCTCGCCAGAAAGAATCCTTGATTCATCTGCGATCTCTACTCAATTCCATCAAAAATTGATCTAACCGGCAGCCAACTTGGCCAGTTCCGAATCTTCTTAAACCTTCAAATCCAATGCAGGAATGATACGCTCAAATTACACTAAGTAATAGCATAAAACAGACGTTGTCAAATATAGTAACCTGACTAGGTTAGGGGTCAAATCCCACAGGAAATATGGTGTGAAAAGTTTACTAAACAAGTATTATACTAATCTTGAGGTCCTGGTGTATTCCAGAAAAGGGTTTTATAAGAGTTTTAGCTAGTGGATTAATTTAGAGTGACAAGTAATTAAGTTGTAAATATATGGGTAAAAAGAACCAAGGTTGTGTCCCTGTCAGATAAAGTGCATGATCATGGGTATTGATCTTGATATACTTCTAATGGATCATCGTATGAATGCAGTTAACCTCTATGTGAATCTTGACTATTTCTCAATAAGAAAAGATTATTTCTTTCTATGCTTTTACCAAAGATAAGAAAGTATGCATGAAGAACCGTTAATTATGCCAAGCAAATTCCTCTTATTTCTAAGTGAATTTATTGAATAAGCTTTAAAGCCTTGAGTTCTTGTTACTTGTTCTTACGAAACCCTAGTTATTTTCCCAAATAAACCAAAGCGTATGGCGTTAGCTAATGTTTGCAACCACTAACTATATGATTAAAATGAAGAACAAATAAACCCTAACAATCCATTATGTGTATAACAATCATAATCCCCAATCACAAAACATCCATCTTTGGATTCACAACCTTAGTAAAAGTGTTTAGCTACTCATGACAAAGAACAAGAAATAAAAGATTAAAGAATTCATAATTGTTTACTTTTGATGAAAAGAAAAATTAATAATTCTTGAATTGATGTTTGAAAGCTCCAAATCCAAAGGAATATTCAATGCTCTAAGTCAAGAGTCAAAATATAATAGCTGATAATAAATAAAATCATACATTGGACTATTTATAGGTTTCAAAAACAGAAAAATCACAGAATTGCACTTTAGTCCGTGACGGCACCAATTACGGTCCGTAATTCATTTTACGGTTTGCTTTCCTGCTGAGACTTGGACAAAATCACCATCAACTTTTACGGTCCGTAATTCATTTTACGGTTAGTAATCCACTAACCATAATTCTTCATCTCCAAAACTTGTCTCTCTGTCTCATGACATATCAAATTTTACTTTTTGAATTACGGACAGTAAAATTTGATATTCTTTTTTGCACATTCTGTCTAAGCTTATCCTTCATTACGCTCCAAGATTACGGACCGTAATGCAAATTATGGCCAGTAATTCTTCACAAAGGCAAATTCTGCAACTTTCCAGTTTTTGTCCTTTAAATGCTTATCTACCTACAAAACACTAAAAACATATTAAAACGACATTGACTTACTTAAAAACAAGTAAAACTTAAGGTCAAAAAGCATCAAATGTGCCATAATTTCACGGCACATCAACACCCCCAACTTAATGTCTTTGCTTGTCCTCCAGCAAGTAATACGACACAAGCGACTCAACTAAACTCAAATACAACAGAGTACTAATGTCTACAATGATTTTAACTCCGAACTACAGGTACACATGTTTATCATCAGTAACCACCTCATTTTTCAAAAATTAGTAAATGACTCATACTAAGGACACTACAACTCATAGTGACGCTTCAATCCATGACATAACATTATCAGACGCATCAATGTACACACAAACGTCGCTTTTTTTTTTTCCGGGAATGCTCATAATTTAATCCTAATGCCCTCACACAGACCAAAGAATGTCCCTCACACATATGTACAATGAGATATGGACTCAGGGAAAGAAGAAGAAAAACACTCTCACTCACAAGGAAATTCAAGTATCACAAGTGCACATACCATAGGTTTGCCCTTATTTTCGATGCTATACACTTCAGACTGTTCGGTTGAGATCACTCTAGGACTTTTATTAGGTTATAATGTAGTCTTCGAGACTGGAATGGTACATATTTAGATATTAATTACTCTCCCTCCTTGAGCACTACACTATTGTTACCTCATTTCGCCTTTTCTTCTCCCTCTTTTTATACCTTTGCTTTCGGTGTGGTTTCATCAACTTATTTCAAACCGCTGTCTTTTTTTTTTTCAATCCTTTTTTGGTTTTTCTTTGTTTTTGCCTTTTGTTTCTAGTTTTATATGTACTTACACAACTACTTACTCAACTACACCGATTTCTCTACTAGGTAACTCGCAACACCCCCAACTTACGCTTTCACACACGTTTCACCCCCAACTCAGGCTTTTAGCCTCATTTCATCAATTCATAGTATCAAGGAGGAATAGGTGCAAACAATGGGATATCTTCAAACAAGGGTACGGGATAATTACGACTAGTCCAGAAAAAGGCTAAAGGGTCAAAAGGGGAGACTAGTGATAATATTCATGGACTGGGTAGACTATTAAGGCAAAATTGGCTTCAATATTCACACAAAGAAATAATAGGATCATTTCAACAACCAAACTATCCTTAGTAGTCAAGCACGACTAATAGGGCAAGTTCTAGATTGCAAATGCAAAGACATGAACATATACGAACAACTTACTCACACAATGGCATACACAACACCCCAAACGATCATTGATCTTACATGATACCCTCATAATCGTCATGTCATGAAAAGAACCAATCATGTCAATTCGTAGTTATTCCTAAGCATGCATGAAAATTTTGAGGGGGTCACCATTTTTAACAAAAATAACACAAACATGCCGTAAGTTACAAGAGTACTACCATATAAGTCAAAACTACCCTATTATACCTAGCACTACCTAAACATGCCAGGTTCAACATAAAATAAACCTCTCGAGAAAAGAACACATGGCAAAGAAAAACCAAGGGGGTTGCTAAACTCCTATATCCTTTCCATAAACGATCAAGTACTTCCCGCCCCTAACTGAAAACTATGCATCGCCCCTGATGCATCAAATTAAGTATAAGTAGGAGTACAAAATACCTGGGCGCCCTAGGCACTATGCTCATCCCGAGCAGGCTCTGCAACAGGTGGGTCTTCCGTCGAGGGATGACTGAATAACCCAAATCCTGGAGCGACTCACCTAGAGAAATGCGCATAGCTTGTCTCACCTGCTTCTCCTCCTCTCGGTGCAATCTCTGGTCCTGCTTTGGTGGGTCCTCCTCAGACGGGTCCAACTCATCTCATTTTCTCTTCCCTTTCATTAATATACGGGACTCGTCCCCATCCTCTTTCTCAGAGTCGAGCAAATTTGTAATCGGGATCTCCATATCCAAGTTACTCTGTGGGGCAAAAACTGGCTCATCTACTCATTCTTGCGCCTTTAGTGCCTCAAAGTCGTCCTTCAACTTGGCCAATTCATTCCTCAATGTTGTCGAACCACCTCAAGGTATGACCCTCTCTAAAGCAACAAGTATCGTCTTGAACCCATCTAATCTGGACTGGAAGACAGCACGAGACTGTTGATATTCTTCTCTGAATTCCCCCTTGGCCTCTCTAATTATTTTTGCCACCTGAGGCTTAATCTGAGCCATAATCACCCCAATCTGCTTCTCTACCTTTAATGTCCTGAAGGCTATCTCGCGATAATTAGCTCTGGAAATTTAGCAACTCTATATCTGAAGATGCTGCTCGTGGTGGAACAGACGAAGCAATGTCACCCGTAGAAGTCACGAGCGCGGCAGCAGGTGGATGTGGTGGCATAGCAGCAAGAAGCGCGTAGCAAAGAACAGGCACCAAAATCGGGTCAGCAATGGCAGGGGCATCAGTAGCAATAGTTGTAGCATCAACAGGCACCGAAATCGAGTCAGCAGCAATAGCAAGGGCATCAGTAGCAGTAGCTGTAGCATCAGTACTAGCAGCTATGGGAATAGTCTGATCAGGGCCAAAACCCTCCTCAGTATGGCTCTAACCCAACTCAAACTGAGTCTCGTCATCATCATCGGCCTGCTCTAACCCAGAATCATCCTCACCTCCCTTCTTAATCTTCCTTTACTCTCCCACGTGAGCTGCTCTGGTAGTATGGTCTCTCTCGGGAATATCTTTTACCAATGCTCTCCAACATAGTTCTGTGATGAGACACGAAAATACCATGGAGGACTTAGGCTGGTGCGCTCTACCTCGAATCTCCTCACTGATCAGACGCCTCAGGTTCAAAGGATAGCGAGCCATCAATGCAGCGACTGTCACTGCTTGATTAGTAGAGAGACCATTATCAGCCTGAGGTGGGAGAACTCTGTATCTAACTAAGCTCCATCAGAATTTGCCTTCAGTAGTCAGACAATTTTTGAAAATCTGGGCTTTAGAATTTGTTACCCATTCTGGGTCACCCTTAGCTATCACAGATGCGACCCACCTCTTCATGGACCTCTCATCCTTTCTTGTTCTCTTATCAAGGAACTCATGTTCATCAACTGGCTCCACGAAATCATCACCAAAATATACCCGGTCGATTGTTTTGGAGGAGTTGTCCACCTTGACATTCCGGACTATGACAAAGTCAAGTATGGGAACTTCTGGCCAGGGGATATTGGGTTTCTTCATCATAAATAGGATGGCCCCATAGGATGTATAAAAGTACCGCACCATCTGTGGATAATACTCCCCTGGCGGATGGCCGAACCACCGAGCTGGTACAACTGTAATCAATCCCACCTTTGAAAGAGTTTTTTTGTTCTGTCAATACGGAACTTATCGAGTTATCAAGGGAATCGCCTTCGTAAGGAGCTTGAATCGTTCGTTTACTCTAAGTCTTATTACCGACGGGATGGATTGCTATTGGAAAACACTTTCAATACAAAAGGAGTTCTAATTTACTGCTATTGCCTTCCTTCCAGAGTTCCCAAACAGAAAAAATAGTAAGCATAGACGTGACGTAGCCAACTTGGGATTTCCTGTGAGATCTTTCTTGTTTTCAGGCCTCCACGGCCGTCCGGGGGTCGAAGCTAGAAGACAGCTGGACGAACTGCTATTTTGCATAGGGGGAGTAAGATAGGCTAAGTGCTTTTACTCAACTCGTGAAGGTTCATTTCTAGTTAGCAAAAAATGTCTCCGCAGTGCGAGGGTACGCAGACAAACCCTCGAATACAAAAATTTGTTCTTCCAAAATATTCCTTTGTGGCTTCCCCCTTTTTTTCGTCGGAGCTAACCAGCATCATACAATTCTTTGGACCCTTTAACGGAGAATCAAAGATTGTCTTCCTCAAATTTCCTTGTACGTATGGCCAATCGGCGACCCTCGCCTTCTTCCCCTGGATCTGGAGACGCCTTGAAACCTGAGCCTGGCTGGAATCAGGCTCAGATGAGCCACTTGCTTGTTTTGTTCCTTCCGTTTCCTCATGTCCCGATGTGGCCGAAACTGACTCCCCCTCTTCAGACTGGGAGGAGCCAAACTCGGACTGTAAAGGTATCATTGTCTCGGGCTCAGCCTGTGGGGCCCTCTATTTTTCTTTTCTGGGATGACTTCCTCCTCCTCTTCAGACTGCGAGGGGGAATCATTTAACGCTTGCTCAATCTCAGGTTGTTTGCCTCGGCCTCTACCTCGGCCCGAAGCTCGGGGCCCCGTACCTCTTCGTGTACTATGCTTCATTGTCATTCCTGTAAAAGAGGCACTTATTAGCTACAAGTAAACAACTAAGTAATAAAATGTTTTTGGATTTTTTTTTTATCTGTGACTGTAATTGAAAATTACGGACCATAATTTGAATTACGGTTCGTAACTGAGTCCGTAATTTTCAATCACATGTTGCAGTGTACCTGAGTTATTTTTTTTCTTTCTGTCTGTGACCATAATTTGAATTATGGGTCATAATTGAGTTCGTAATTTTCAATCACCGGCACAGTGTACCTGAGTGCAACTTTGCTTCGGGTTTTGATCAAGACATCATACACACCAATTTTCACATGGTTTCAATTTATATGGGGTCGGGTTACTCGGACTTCACCCTTTTTTGAGATTCTAAACTTATTTGTATTTTAATGAACAATTTGGCGGGCATAACAATCTTCAAATCAAAATTTGAATTCGTCAATTGAAATGCCCTCCAACACATTGGGGTTTTGAATTTCTCAACCCCATGAGGTTACAACAACCATAAAAACAAATCCCCATTGATAAACATCATTAACCATGAAATTTCTCATCTAAAATCCTAGTTTTACTCAACACCCACAATAATATTGCAACCATACGAGCAAAGTAATGATTAAAGTGACAACATACTTGTGCTTTGATGAAATTTGAATAGATTCTTGGAGAAAATTTAATGAAAACCAACAAGCAACTTAAATTTTTGAGATTGGAGATGGATGCTAGTGTTTTATGGAAATTTCAGGTGAGATTTTAGTGGGGAAGGGACATGGGATCGTGGGTTGAAGGTTTTAAGAGGTGCAGTTGATGTTTGAAAAGGTGGGAATGAGGAAAGGCGTGTTTGTTTATCTATTTAAACCCCCTATTCGATCTGACATTTTTGTGCCCGTAATCTTTTTCAGCATTCAATTATGGACCGTAATTGGAATTACGGTCTGTATTTTATGCGAAACTTCTAAGCAGGTCACTGTGTGGTGTCATCAAAAATTATGTTCTAGGTTACGGATCGTAATTCCAATTACGGTATGTAATTCTTAGGCGTAACTTTTCATGTTACAGCACAGTGCTCACTATTTTGAGGCATGGAATATTACGTGTTATGTTACTGCCCGTAATTGAAATTACGGTCGGTAATCACTTGGCTTAATTTTTCATGTATTAAAACAGTGAGTCTGATGATTTTTCTTACCTGTTATCGCCCATGTTTTGTGCATTCTCATCCTGCACCAAAGCAAACGTTACCCTTTCTTCCTTTTTTTTTTTTTTTTTTTTTTTTAACAACAGAAAAATAAACTTGGGTTGCCTCCCAAGAAGCTCTTGATTACACAAAAACAAAGCTCATCACATGAAATTAATAATCATATATGAGGTAAAAAAAAAATCTCTCTTCTTACTCCATGCAAACCCTAAAAGAGAGTAAACCCTAATCTATTATCCATGGTCGCCGGCGGCCAGCCACCATTGGTGGTTTGTTCCCTACCTTCAATTACTCAATATCCACCTTTACCTTCTAACCCTTCCACTAGTGGAACAATTGCCATTGATGAATCTGCAGTGAAAACCCTAAGATATGCTGAAGTTTTAAACCCTAATTATGCAACCATGCAGACGCCAATATGTGATGTTGAGCCAATTCAAATGAAGGTCGTGGAGATTGCTGATGGGATACATGTGATTAAATGGACGGAGGAGAGGTTCTATGCATGAAAAAAAATTGAAAAGTTCTCGTATGCAGTGATAGGGAAATTTTTATATAATCTGCCTGATTCGGAGGACTTGAGAATCCAAATTCCTAAATAATGTGGCATCAAAGGAGATTATAGTATTGTTTTTTTCAGGCATAGACATGTTCTTATGAGATTGGAGAACCTAGAAGACTTCATTACAATGGCTTTAAAGGCTGCATATTATGTTAAGTGTAAGGATGGCTATTCTTACCAAATGCATACGTTAATTTATGATCCTGTGTTCAAAATTGATGAGGAGACGACTAAGGCCATAGCTTGGATCTCTTTTTCGTACTTGTTGCCTACTTATTATGTAAAGGAGGCTCTTTTCTCTTTAGCTTCAGTAGTAGGTCAACCAATGCAGTTGGATGTGGCAATTATTAACAAAACTAGACCAAGTTGTGCTAGGGTTAAAGTTTTAGTTAATCTTGTTGCTAATCTACCAGAGTTTGTAAGGATGGAAATCAAGGATGAGAAAGCTGAGCAAGTTAGACTAGTGGATGTTAAGATACAATATGATGTATTGCCAAAGTATTGTAAGAAATGCAAGCTTCAGGGTCATGCTGAGATTGGTTGTAGGATTTTGCATCCAGAATTGAGGTTAGAGGCTGCTGAGACTTCTGCAAATGAGGATGATGCTGACAAGAAGAAGGAGGAGGGGGTGAAGAAAGTTGTTCCAAAAGTGGTAAAACAACCTTCTACAGGTTGGAACTATAGGAAATACCCTACTAAATCTCTTGCTAGTGGATTGGTGGTGGGAAATCCTGGAACTTTTAAGGTGGTTGCAGATAGAACAAATATGGATATGAGTAATAAATCTGTCAATAATGAGGTTCATGTGGAAAATAAATTTGCTGCACTTGAGGTTGAAGAGGTGGTTGATAATGGAAAGGATGAGCCCTTAATATCTGATGATGCTAGTCCTAGTGCAACTAAGAATGTAGTTGATATTGCTGAAAGGGAAATCAGGGAGAATAAGGATTCTAAAAGTGTGATTGATAATATGATCATGGAAACAAATTCTACTGCTTTACAGGCAAATTTCGTATATGTGGAAACTTGCGAGGAGATGTCTAATGTGATATGTAATGAAGATTCTTCTGCAAGCAAGTTACAAATAGTAGAACCTACTACTACTGTTGAACTTAATGCAGAGGACCATATGGTGGACAGTGTAGTGGATATTGTGGCAAATCTAGAGGAGGAGGATAAGTTCGTGTAACAACCCGTTTCGTCGTTACGGTGAAATTATAAGGAAGGCGACAACTATGGGACCTAACGATGTCTCCACTTTCTCGCATCTTGGAAACCTTTCAAGCCAAAACAAGATCGTCATGCGCATAGCGTAAGCAATACAAAAAAGTGAGCAAAGAAATAGGGCCAGACTGCTATAGCGGTGCCGCTGTGGCGGTACACCAACCGCCATAGCGGTAAATGCCTGGGACTGCTTGACCGCCACAGCGGCGTTTTGGCCACCCTGGAGGTACTGCTGCAGCGGTAAACCTACCGCTAGGGCGGTTTCGCACAGCGAATTCCACCTATTTAAGTGACATTTCGGGAATTGACTTCATTTCTCAAAACCCTAGAGAGTCCAGCCGCCTTTGGAGTAATTTTGAAGCCAAAAATGGTACTTCCTTGGGAAGGGTTATTTCCCTAACCTTTTCCAATCATTCTCCCAACATTGATTCTCATTAAGGATGCTTGTCTAGAGTCACAAATGGGAATCTCAAGTCTCTTAAGTTCCAATATAATAAACCCTTGTCCCTTTTGATATAAAGTCCTTGGAATATTTTCCTATGCACATCATCCTAACATGATTCCCAACCAAATCCTTCACCTACCCCATTAAAATACCTTTGGGTCTCTATTTTAGATCTTGGAAATGGGTTTCTTAAAGTAAGCCTAAATTGGCAAAATGACCAAATTAGTAACTTTAGTAAGATCATAAATGTTCTAAATGAAGGTTGATCTATCAACTAGCATTGTGATAGTGAGTTATTAGGTAGGATAAAATTCCTTATCTACCTTAGCAATTTCAAAATCCTTGGGAAAGACCCTATTGATGAATTCTACTCTTGGGTCTCATGGTTGTCTCCGGGCTTTTCATATGAAATACGCAGTGGTTATTAATTGAGGCGTCATTAGATGTTCGTGCCACCCGCTCGGCTATTAGGCATGTTGTGGCTTCCCTTCGGTAGACTCCGGTTAGTTTTCGTATTGTTGTATAGAAGAAACGGAGAATGCATGCAAAGGATTTGGAGATATGGGATGGAATCTTAGGATGGTATTGTTATGTGTGACATGTTTGTTCGAGCTCGTGGCCTGTAGACTCCTTAGGTATTGATGTGACCTTGTTGATTATTGATGGATTTATGTGACTTGGGAGTAGCGGACGAAATCTAGTTATGCCTATCGATGAGATTATTGTAGCGAATCTAAGTGCTAGTTGGAAATATAAAATGAATCACGATAGTGAATGATATCCAATTTAAATGTTAATGAGTGACTCAAATGTAGGGTGAGATTCCTATCCTAAGTAAATAGGCCTATTAGAAAAATGATAATATCGTATGTTAAATGATTGACCTGATGTGTGTTGGGACTAGCCGCCACATTATATGTGTCGATTGTTTAATTGTGTTGGCTAGATGCCACGTGTAGATGGTAGATAGGCGATTGTCGCTTGTTGTCCTGTCTTAGATAGGATTGACATACTTGTTGTTGGTATGTGTACTATGATGTTGGTAATGTGATGTGGTATATAGTTGGCGTGCCCCGTTGAGGTACTTGTGGTATTGAGCTTACTTGTTGATGATTGACATATGCATTGCACGCATTCTCTCATATTATCATGCAAGGCCGATATTCGGTGATGATCCGGTATCGTTGATTGAGCGAAACTGATATTCGATAAACCCTTTAACTGAGTGATTGTGAAAAATGCCGATGTCCGAAGATCCATCCCGGAATCGTTGTTTATATGAAACTGATACTTGCTAAACTCTTTTACTTGAGTGATTGTGAGGAGGCCGATGTCCGAGGTTCAATTCCAGAATTATTGATTTATGAAAAACGATATTTGACAACTATTTTGAGTGATCGTGAGGAGTCCGATATCCGATGGTTATATTCGGGCATCATTGTGCATGGCCGTTTCTAATGTTACCCATGATTCGATTGTTATGAATGGGCTCCGTGGGTCCCCCAGAGTGGTGCCGGTGAGACTCCCCCTGTGAGAAATTAGCCAGGGTCCCATCTGTCTATTTGGCCAAGATCCACGACGGGTGGCACTCATACTTCGCGAGTCATACTGGGTTGTGATGCCAAGACGTCGATATTTCCGTCCGGAGTACATGTGTACATCTCATTTGCATAGCATGGCATGGCATCACATTCATACCATTATTGCATTGCATTGCATTATGACTTAAGTGAGATGTCGTGATTACTGTATTGTGACCATTCTGTTACTGATTCTATTGTGTTGATTGTTGTTGGATTAGATATAATTAGACTTATCGTATGAGTTTTAGATGCTATAAGTAGGTAATAATGAACAATTGGACCCGACTCTTGTGACTTATTTTGATGACTTGTGCCTGTTAACCAAACCTAAAACTGGTAGTGTATCATGCTAAGCGAGGTTGGACATAAAGGTGTCGTAAAAATGAGTTCTCTCCTAAATCACGGATGACCAACCTGGGAATGGTAAAGATGTTGAGAATCTGTATATGTGTTTAGCTGACTTATAACTTATGATAGATTAGTTGTGACTTAAGTTAGATTGAAGTTGTGCTCTAATGTTGCGGGATACGTGACTTAGTTTTGTGATTATCAACATTGTTCGTGAATTCTTTACCAATATGTGTTACTAACCATTGTCGGCCTATGATACTTACTCAGTACGTGTGGTTGTACTGATATTGCACTTGCTACACCCTTTTTTGGGGTGTAGATTGTTTCAGGTGATTGATTGAAGTTATGCGGTGCTTGTCTGGAAGACCTCCTCCCATTTCATTCTGGGATTGGAGGTTAAGTTTTATTGTATGTTATCACTCTGAAATTTGCTTAGTCACTCTTGGATTAGTCTAGACCAGATCATGGGAATTTGTATCGAGTTTGTAAAGACGTATTGTCAAATTATGTAACATTCGAGTTTGTATATATAATATGAAATTCCGCTTTTTTCTTAATTTCCAAAAGTTTTGAAAGAAAAGTTATGTGATTGAAGCATTGTATAAACGAGAGGGTTCGCCTACCAAGGTGGGAAGGTAGGTGCCCGCACGAGCCCAAAATGGGTCGTGACAAGTTGGTATCAGAGCCTAGGTGACCGGTATACTAGGTACAAGAGCAATGTCTAGTAGAGTCTCGTGGAATGGTATGTAGACGTCCGTACCCGTCCATGGGAGGCTATAGGGCATCTAGGAAAATTTCCCTTCTTTCTTTCAAATCGTGCTACTTCGATCGAATTGGTATCTCAGTGAACTCAATTGGTATCTAGATGATTCCAATTGGTATCTACGCGCAAAGAGTTAGTCATAATTCAGATGTTAGATATAGCTGCGTCATAAGAGGTGAGTTAGATTCCGGATGCGAGAGGAATTTGGCATATCGCTACCAATATACCGCCCCCGCAGCCAGACCACCGTTGCGGCGGCACCGCTATCCGCTGAAGTGGTGATCCACCTTCCCAAAAGGACCGCTTCTGTGGCCCCCTTGCCGCCAAGGCGGTACTGCCACAGCGGTCTGAGAGACCGCCGAAGCGGCACTGCTGGAATCAGAGGCCTGCACTTACCTGTTCTCAGTCCATTTCCCTGTTAACCCTCAACAGATCAGATAGAAACAACAGTATGACCAAACAACAAGCTGTATAAAATAAATAAGTCGACAAGGGAAAGAAACAACCAAGTGATTACCACAAAACCAGCTACCATTACTAAAAGCAAGAAAACAAAATAGTCTAACATCCAAACAAGTATCCAGACAATGGCCATAAACCAGGCCAACCAAAAACCAAAACAAAATTATCTTAAAATAAAAAGGCAAACTAACAAAGATTGTCAAGAAATAAAGGCCCTACAAGGGCAACCAAGCATAAAAGAGAGGGAAATCTCTAGGCTGTCTGCATGCTAGTCGCGCCATCATCATCAGAGCCGGCACCACCTAACCCGCGCTGACCGCCACCCTCACGGGGGCCACTCTCGAAGTAGTATTGCATGGAGTCATCATCATCCTCCACTGGAAGCGGCTTATTTGGGTACATCTTACCCCACATCCCCCTAATAACCCTCTAAGACCTGATTCTAAGCTTGTCGGGAGACTTTTTCTTCATCGTCTCCCTGTCAAAGTCGGTGGGAAGCTCACCATGATTTTTAGCCAGAGTGGTGTAGGCAGTCCAGAGTCCAGTGATGGACTCACCCATCTGCGTTTGAGTGTTAAAATACCCTTCATCTCCTGCTGAGTGGGGTAGCTGGCAGCAGCATCCACTGAACTGGTATCGCCAAAAGGCATGGGCATCGCCCGGAGCAAAGTCTCAATGTCATCAAAGGGCATCTCTATGCGCTCAAAGGGACCCTGTGCATGAGGAGCCTCAGTCCCAGCATAATCCCTCTCACCAGCGTCAGCCCCAGCTCCACTTCCTCCTTCGACTGCATCACCCTCCTTTCTCCTCTTCCAGCTGACAATCGCGGATCCATAACCTTTCGCCTTCAATGGATGGTAAGGAGGCTCAGGCTGGACCCAATCGTCATCGTCCTACTTTGGAACCTTAGCCTTCTGGCACAAAAAGGTGATCAAGGAAGGGAACATTAAGCTTCTTCCAATAACCTCCACAAACTCCTTCCACTCCATGATGACTTGCACCCCACATTTACAGGAATGTCAGCAAGAACGCAAGCAATAACAAAGGCACGGGCATAGGAGACATCATGGGTGTTTGAGGAAGGGCGGACCCGATAGCTAACAATCTGTAACCACCTCCTATCCTCAACAGTAAAGTGGTCACTGTATATCGCTCCTCCACCACAAGCCCAAGGAACCCTTGGTATATCACTTGCCTCCACCAACTGGGTGGCCAACCACATCAGATCTTTCTCCGCCGCCTTCTCTAAATAAAGCTCCTCGGGATGATCATCTAGCCTGTAAATTCGGTTGATAGCCCTGGCCCCCACTTTTATGGGAGTGCCCCTTATTATGATCACCGGGCTAGAAATATCCCAGTCAACCGAAGGCAGCATGACATAGAACTCCCTAACCCAGGACTCATTGCAATCTCCCGGGTTTCGAACCAAGCGAGTCCACTTGGTCTCCACCAACCTATTCCAGAAATTTAGAGTTTGCCATGTCAAAACCTCCCTCCAACAATAAGGGAATAGACCTTTGTTCTAAGTGTATCTGTTTACCCTGTCGAGTTGGAAGATTTTCATAAGCGGGCACTTCTCTGTTTTGGGGCACCGCCCCTTGAATTTGAGGTACTTGTTCCCCGTGTTCAACCATTATACCTGCGAGGGATTTAGAAGTATGTCAATCCATAGCCTTATCAGTTACATATCAATTCTAGCAAGAATCAAAGCGAAAATTGAGTAAAAGAGTGCCTAGCCGTAGACTGCACAGATGCAAAATCTGCGACAACCGCCACAGCGGCCTGCTAACCGCCATGGCAATATCGCTATGGTGGAAATGATACCGCCACAGCGGTCAATAATATTTGGGGGTGAGCCGCCATGGCTGTGCCGCTGTAGCGGCCAGTGTACCGCTGCAGCGGTATCACCTTACCCGAACAGCTAACCAAAATTCCCAAATTTCAAGTTACCGTTGTTGGATTAAAAACATGTTTTGAAGCACGGATCGGGGAGAAAACCAGTATGCATGAAGTTTAAAACCTGTTTGGGTGCCATTCTAACAATAAACTAGCCCAAAATTCTTGTTAAACCCTAGAATCTATTTCAAGAAATTTTCTTTACTATGCTCAAGTTTTGCGCCTCAAATCTATGTTATAATCACGCTAAGTGCGAAGGGAATTTTATCCTAATGATTAACTAGTTCAGTTACTCCAAAAATTCGTCCAAATTGTGTAATTACCTAAGGATCAGAAAATCTAACTTGTGTTACCAAAATCTAACCCTTAAGTTATGGTGTAGGCTGCAGTGTGGATGGATTAACAATGGAAGAAAGAGGGAGTACGAAATTTACCTGATCTTGTATTGCAATGGTAGGGGGCGATGGATTCCTTGTGTTGGCTTTATTTGTTTCTCTCCTTCTTCTCTTTCTTTCCCTCTTGTGGGTGTAAAAAAGTGAGCGATTGGGGAGGCTAAATTGTGTTAAGTAGGGAGAGGGGATGGTTGCTAGAGTTATGGTGTGATTAGGAGTGAAATGGAAGTAGGAGTTTTGAGGAATATAGAGAGGTTTTTGAAGTAGGGTGGTGAAATATTGAAGAGGAAAAGGGACTGCAGTTCCTTAATTTTCTGCAGCAGAACTGCCGGGGCGGCCACGAAGCCGCTGCAGCGGTTACGCTATGGCGGTAGAGGGACCGCTATAGCGGTACCCTGGGTTAGTCGACATACCGCTGTGGCGGCCAAGTATGGCGCCGTGGTGGTACCGTCCTGGTGGCAACACAGCCGCTACGGCGGTATTCCGCTCCATCTGCAAAGTTCGTGGTACGTTGGGGTATACTCAAGCTTTACATCCTGCAGTGGACCTCTCTCAAGTCACCCGACATTTTATCACCTTGCCATAAGGACCCGGCAATTCCATCAAATTACGTAAGACACAAGGAGTTTCCCGACTACGCTATCTCGCCTATCCCTTTCAGTCGGACTCGAGTACACGAGGGTGAGATGATACGAGTAAGTCCTGACCATTAGACATATCACCTTTGGCATGGGTTCGCTCCTTTACCGTTCAGGGATGAACAGTTGTTCAATTGGTATCTAATGTAATAACCCGTTTCGTCGTTAGGGTGAAATTCTAAACAATGCGACAACTATGGGGCCTAACGATGTCTCCACCTTCTCGCATCTTGGAAACCTTTCAAGAAAAAATGAGATCGTCATGCGCATCGCGTAGGCAATAGAAATGCGAGCAAAGAGATAGGGCCAGACCGTTATAGAGGTCTCATGGACGCTACAGCGGTCTGAGGTGCTACGACGTGCCTTTGTGGCGGTATACCAACCGTCGTAGCGATGCTTTGGGGCCTTGACCGCCATAGCGACGTTTTAGGCTGCCTTGGCGACCGGCATTGCGGTGATAAACCTTCCATCGGGGTGGTTTCGCACAGTGAATTCCACATATTTAAGTGACATTTCGGAAATTGACTTCATATCTCAAAACCCTAGAGAGTCCAGCCGCCTTTGAAGTAATTTTGAAGCCAAAAATGGTACTTCCTTGGGAGGCTTATTTCCCTAACCTCTTCCAATGATTCTCCCAACATTGATTCTCATTAAGGATCCTTGTCTAGAGTCACAAATGGGAATCTCAAATCTCTTAAGTTCCAACATAATGAACCCTTGTCCCTTTTGATATAAAGTCTTTGGAATATTGTTCTATGCACATCATCCTAGCATGATTCCCAACCAAATCCTTCACCTACCCTATTAAAATACCTTTGGGTCTCTATTTTAGATCTTGGAAATGGATTTCTTGAAATAAGCCTAAATTGGCAAAATGACCAAATTAGTAACTTGAGTAAGATCATAAATGTTCTAAATGAAGGTTGATCTATCAACTAGCATTGTGATAGTGACTTATTGGGTAGTATAAAATTCCATATCTACCTTAGCAATTTCGAAATCCTTGGGAAAGACCTTATTGATGAATTCTACTCTTGGGTCTCATGGTTGTCTCCGGGCTTTTCATATGAAATACGCGGTGGTGATTAATTGAGGCGTCATTGGATGTTCGTGCCACCCGCTCGGCCATGAGGTATGTTATGGCTTCCCTTCAGTAGACTCCGGTTAGTTTCTATATTGTTGTATAGAAGAAACGGAGAATGCATGCAAAGGATTTGGAGATATGGGATGGAATCTTAGGATGGTATTGTTATGTGTGACATGTTTGTTTGGGCTCGTGGCCTGTAGACTCCTTAGGTATTGATGTGACCTTGTTGATTATTGATGGATTTATGTGATTCGAGAGTAGCGGACGGAATCTAGTTATGCCTATCGATGAGATTATTGTAGCGAATCTAAGTGCTAGTTGGAAATATAAAATGAATCACGATAGTGAATGATATCCAATTTAAATGGTAATGAGTGACTCGAATGTAGGGTGAGATTCTTATCCTAAGTAAATAAGACTATTAGAAAAATGGTAATATCGTATGTTAAATGATTGACCTGATGTATGTTGGGACTAGCCGCCACATTATATGTGTCGATTGTTTATTTGTGTTGGCTAGATGCCATGTGTAGATGGTAGATAGGCGATTGCCGCTTGTTGTCCTAACTCGGATAGGATTGACATACTTGTTGTTGGTATGTGTACTATGATACATTATTGATATATGTTGGCATACCTACTATTCGTAATGTGATGTGGTATATAGTTGGCGTGCCCTGTTGAGCTACTTGTGGTATTGAGCTTACTTGTTGATGATTGACATATGCATTGCACGCATTCTCTCATATTATCATGCATGGCCGATATTCGATGATGATTTGGTATCGTTGATTGAGTAATGGCGATATTTGATAAACCCTTTAGCGAATGATTGTGAAAAAGGCCAATGTCCAGAAGATCCGTCCAGGAATCGTTGTTTATATGAAGCCCGATACTTCTTTAACTCTTTTACTTGAGTGATTGTGAGGAGGCTGATGTCCGAGGTTCAATTCCGGAATCGTTGATTTATGAAATTGATATTTGTGAACTATTTTGAGTGATTGTGAGGAGGTCGATATCCGATGGTTATATTCGGGCATCGTTGTGCATGGCCGTTTCCGATGTTACCCCAGATTCGATTGTAGTCAATGGGCTCCGTGGGTCCCCCAGAGTGGTGCCGATGAGACTCCCCACTTGTGAGTAATTAACGGGGTTCCACATCACAATACTGTTTGGCCAAGATCCGGGGACGGGTGGCACTCATGCTTCACGAGTCCCTTTTTGGGTTGTGATGCCAAGACGTCGATATTTACATGCCGGAGTACATGTGTACATCTCGTTTGCATAGCATGGCATGGCATCACATTCATACCATTATTGCATTGCATTGCATTATGACTTAAGTGAGATGTCGTGATTACTGTATTGTGACCATTCTGTTACTGATTCTATTGTGTTGATTGTTGTTGGATTAGATATAATAAGACTTATCGTATGAGGTTTATGTCACGACCCAAACCGATGGGCCGTAACAAGTGCCCGACCACTACTGGCCAAGCACTCCTGTGCTTGCATTTACTTCTCACTGACTGTCCTGGGCCCATATACAATCTGTAACTGTGTTGTACTATCTCCTAAACAAGCAACATAAAATACACCGTACCGAGAACTCACAGCCAACGCATACATATAAACATAAGCACTGAGAGTAACGAGAAACGCGCCGATTTGGCCGCCTACATATATAATGTACAATAAAATAAATGCCGATGAGGCTGCATAACATCACGACTACATATCACTGTCTACAGACCTCTATGGAGTACAAAGCGCAGAAATGACGGACAAGGCCTGCGCGTGCCCGTATATGTACGTAACCGGATAGCATACCAAAAGGGCTGCAGCTCCGGATCAATGGAGCGTGCGGCCGACTGGCCGAGGGGGGTCCTGCGCGCAATGGATCGTCCGGCGGCTACCGATCCTCGCGGGCATGAACGCAGGCGTCCACGGGAAGAGACGTCAGTACAAGTAATGTACCGAGTATGTAAGGCATGAATAGTAACATAGTAAGGGATGGAAATATAGAGCATATCGTGAGATAAAAGAGTAACCTGTACATGTGAGTGCCCCTTAGGGCGGATGCCATGTATGCTTAGCTTTCTTTGAAAAACATTTTTTTGTTCATATATATAGAAAATAGAACATATCATATTGCCGAGGCGTCGGCTCCGACCCATTTAACCACATATGTCCCGCGTCCGGGCATCCCGCGTCCGAGATGAGATCATATTATACCAACTGATCAGGTGGTTACGCATATATAATGCTCTCGCCCTTTTTCCCATATACATATATCATATAAGCAGCATGCATGAGAACCCAAGGAAAGTTATGTCTCTATCGGAGTGACGTAAGGTCGGTAACCTCCGATTACATTATGGAATAGTCATCATCGCTTTATCTCACCTTAAAGGAACAATTATTATAAGGTGAGACTAACAACAATAAATAAAATTAAGGAAGTCAAAAGATAGCTCAATAATCTCATATCGTCATTGAAATCATAACTTGGAACCTTTAAACATGAAATCGTTCTCATCATAGTCATCATAGAAAATTGTCACGACCCAAACTGAAGGCCGCGACGAGCACCCGGTGCTAGCCACCCGGGCACCCCTTAACATACTTATACATCACATTCTAGGTGAGCCACATAATTATATCATACTTTTCATTCATCATCATTCTAATCTCATCGGGCAACAACATATCTATATCATTGATAACATCTGCCCGTATAAATGTACATGCGCCGACAAGGCGATCAAAACAACATCAAAATATAGGCCGACAAGGCCGAACATATCTAACCATATACACAATGTCTACGAGCCTACAAGAAGGGTACATCATATCATAACATATGGGCGGGACGGGACCCCGCCGTGCCCGTGAATATATACACAAAAGAATCTATACCAAAAGGCACACGCCCGACTTCGAATGAAATGGAGCTGCGCTATGTAGTCACGAGAAAATATAGCTATGGATCAAGTCTGTCTCCCCCGGCCACTGCGGGCATGACGCGGCGTCCACAAACAAAAGGACGTCAGTATGAAGAATGTACTGAGTATGTAAAGCATGATCAATATCAATATGGAAGTATAATGGATAACATATGAAATACATAAGATGGGAGATAATGGCATCATCATCATAGCACTTACCGACGTTCCATTTCTATTTCGTACTCGCGTACATACATTCATATCCTTGCTCATTTACCTTTCGTATATATTTTCGTACTCATATTCATATCTCCTTTCATACTCATGCTCATATCATGTACATTGCATATATATAGCCCTTACTTGGCACTTACCTGATCTTAACATATTCGTACTCGAATTGATGTCATATACATAGCATAATCGTATTCATATAGAGGTCATATACTTAGCTTATTCGTACTCATATAGATGTCATACATATAGCTTTTATATAGCTTACCCGACCATGAAAGTTCGGTGTTTCACGTACCCGGCCCTACCAAGGCTCAGTGCCTGGCCCTACCAAGGCTCAGGGTTGTTATTCGTACCCAACTGCAGTGGTGCGCGCGCGTCGTCATATAGATACACATATATACATATACATATTTATCATATTCTACCCGGCCATATAAGCTCGGGGTTCACAATAGCCTCTCACGGGCATACATACATATAAGCTCATATCTATCTTTAGTTTTGTTACCATAATCATACATTACCTTCTATCCTTAGAGTACTACTCGTTATATAAGGAACTTAGTGCAACCATATCATTTGAGCGTCGTTAGCTTAATAGCTTCTCGAGCTAGGATCATTAGAGAGTATCATGAACTCATAAGAAGATGAACATTTGGCCAAAGAACCATGCCTTATGAAAGAAGGGTTAGCCTTACATACCTTTCGTGCAATTATTCTATCACTTGAGCGTTCTTCTTCAAGGCTCACGTTCTACCTTCATTGAAGTGCATATTCATTAGATACTAGATAGCTTAGCATTCATGACTAATTCTAGGGAAAATCGGACGCATCTCCTTTATTTATACGACTTCCCTCGTATTACACATCAACTCCCAAACATCAACAATAACGTTCACAATATCATCATAATAGCCTTTAGTCATCTACATTACTCTTACTTCACAATTTACTTCAAGTCATCCATATTCATAGTCATATCTCGACAATACGTTCATTCACATACAAGGTCGGCTTCCATACTCTCAATATCATTTATAACACGATTATATTCATAAAGCATTAAGAATCATAACTCATTCCAAACATTTCCTCAAAAGTGATACTACACATTCATGACCCATTTCTTATATTCTTTTGTAATCCAAGTGTTTCATCTTCCAAATACTTTGAACAAAATGGAAACATCATAAAACTTACCTTAGATGGTGTAGGGTTGAACCTTGGTGGCATATGCCTCTCTTAAGCAAAACCCTAGATTTTCCTTCACTTGAATTTCTTGCTTTTGATGAACTTTAATGGTTTCTCTTACTTTGATTCACTTGGTTTGATGATAACAACCTTTGATTTCCTTTGGGTTCTTGTTCATAGAGAGAGACACGTATGAGGCCCTAGAGCTTTTAGAGAGAAGTAGAGAGATGTTGGGAATGAAATAATGAAGTTGGAAACACATTTAAAGAGTTGAAACATTTCAGTCAGTCGGGTGTTCCCGGAGGCTGTTCCACGGTCCGTGGAACCCGGTCATAGTCCATGAAGCTGGTCGTGGTTCATGACCAGCCAGCTGCCTTCTCTGCTGGTAGTTCCACGGACCCATCCACGGTCCGTGGAACACAATGCTGGCCGTGGAACCAGCCGTGGAACTCACTGTTTCACTAAGTTTGATCCCGTCGTCTCGTTTGGTCTCCAATCCTTATGGAACCTTCTTAGCACTTGTTTATCACTTCATTAGCAATATAAGGGGCGTCATAACTCTTCCCCAACACATCATTAAGTTGTCATCAACTTACTACTCATAAAACCTTCGATACTTATCGTATACATGGCCTTCTCTTGGCAACTTTCTCATCTAACATCGAATGTCTTTCAAATCTTATTTAGAATCATCAAATGCTATTTCTTACTCATTGAAACATCGTATACTTCACATTTCTCATTAGCCTATTCGCTGTGCATCAACGAAAAAATTTTCGAGGTGTAATATTCTTCCCCCCTTAGGAACATTCGTCCTCGAATGTTAAGCACTCGGGAATTCTACAAAAATTTCGCCAGCGTTTCCTCTATAATATGGCACTATCGCCCTGTCACAACAACCCATAATATCAATGCCTCACGGGGCACAACATAATAGCAATATAATTTGGCCACACGCGACCCGATACATAAAAGAAAGCATACGTACCTTATGATCTTGACGTTTCATCTTGCCCTCTTCGGGGGCTAGAATAAGTGTGGATATTTGGATTTCATGCTTTCTTCGGCTTCCCATGTCATCTCTTCTCGATTATTATTTCTCCACAAAACTTTAGCGAGGCCACTTCTTTGTTTCTAAGCCTCGTACTTGCCTATCTAGTATGGCAATGGGTTTTTCATCATAAGCTAACTTTTACGCTACTTGAACATCATTTAATGGGACGATCCCTAGTGGGATCTCCAACACATTCTGGCTGTCGAGACATGGAAAACTAGATGAGCCGAATCCAAATCGGGGAGGTAAATCTAATTCGTAAGCCACCTTGCCTACTTTGCGCACAATTTCATAGGGCCCATATCTTGGGGACTAAGTTTCCCCTTTTGCCAAATCTCATAACGCCTTTCATTGGCGACACTTTCAAGAATACCCAATCTTTAACTTGGAACTCTAGGTCCCTTCGACGATTATCCGCATAGGACTTTTGACGACTTTGGGTTAACAACCGATCTTGTATAAGCTTGACTTTCTGTATGGCTTGTTGGACCAAATGCGGCCCTATCAATTTAGCCTCTCTGTTTCAAACCACCCAATTGGGGATCTACACTTTCGCCCATATAAGGCTTCACCGTACGGTGCCATTTGAATGCTAGAATGATAGCTATTATTATAGCAAATTCAATGAGTGGCAAATGATCGTCCCAATTTCCCCCAAAATCTATCATACATGCTCGTAACATATCCTCAAAAGTACGAATGGTACGCTCGGCTTGTCCGTCGATCCGTGGATGAAATGCCGTGCTAAGGCTCACTTGAGTCCCTAAGCCCTCTTGGAAGGACTTCCAAAAATTAGCCGTAAACTGAGTACCTGTTATATCCCGTATTTTGTACATTGGAACAATCCGGTTTAACTATGATAAGTTAGAGACAAAATCATTCCGGGATACAATGTCGAGACTTTGGACCTTCGATTTTATTTTGAGACATAAGTTGTGCATGAATTTGTTTGCATGGAACAATTAGAAAAATTTGGGACCAAAAATGAAATAAGTGAAACTTGAAAATCATGCATTTCCCATGGTCTTAGCCGTGTGGTATTTGGAAATGGCCCACACAAATTTGTGTTCAATTTTTATTGTCGCTCCAACACGTGGTGTGGGCCAAGGACAATTGTGCACTTCATATAATAGCAAAAGATGATCAACTA
>NC_081349.1:56874737-56893526 GCF_029784015.1 Lycium ferocissimum | reverse complement strand
ACGACCTCACGTCACCCCCGATAGCCAAGTTACCTTCAAGCTTTAATGTGTATGATTAATGATGAATGTATAAGGATGCTAAGTTATGATAAGGTTATGATATGCCTATGAGATGTGTGATAATGATAAGTTTATGTTGACTATATGACGATACGATTCCACCGTTCCTAGTTGGCCGGGCATGTCACCATGAAGGCGGGCTGCATACGATTCCACCATGCCTAAAATGTCGACCATGTCACCGCTAAGGTGGGCTGCTATGTTTACACCGAGCCTAGAGGGCCGGGCATGACACCACTAGTGGGCGGCGTATGATGGTTACCCGGACGCGGGTTAACGATGATGATATATATATGATAAAATGATGTATGCGCCATGATGATACATGTACTACGATTATATATGATATATGTGTGAAATGTATCCACCCTTAAAAGTTACGCAGGTTATATCTTCCTCTTATGTCTTATGATTTCTCTATTATGTTCATTTCATTCATGCCTTACATACTCAGTACAATGTTCGTACTGACGTCCGTTTTCTTTGGACGCTGTGTTCATGCCCACAGGTAGACAGGGAGGTGATCCAGACTCGTAGGAGCTACTAGCAGACTTGAGAGCACTCCATTGTTCCGGAGGTGCCATTGATTTATTCTTTTGTGTATATATATGTTTTGGGCATGACGGGGTCCTGTCCCATCCATATGTCTAGTACTCTAGTAGAGGCTCGTAGATACGTATGTGTGGGTAGGATGCTCTCACGATGTCACACCCTTAATCTGATAGGGTGTGATGGGCACCCGACCCTTATCTAGGGCCGAGCGAACCTGCTGACTCTCGTAATACTCATGATCAGGCTGGCCCTCAAATCATGACACAAATACAGAATGAAAGTTTTTTTTTTCGAAGAACAATATACTTTTTACCTTTCTCAAATCAAATAAAATCTGTAACATATATAAAACTTACAATACAATGCGTAATAGTACATCGGCTTACATGGCCGCTTACATAACCGACATCTTATACCCACGACACTGTCTGCAAAGTCTCTAACACAGAACATGAAACCATAACATAATAATCTGACTCGGCAGCACTCCGGAGAAAGTGGAGCTCGCCAACCCCGCTGGAACATCTTCTGCTAATATCCTTAGCTCACCTGGGTGTACCTGCGCGGCATGAGATGCAGCCCCCGAAGAAAGGGGGTCAGTACGAAATATGTACTGAGTATGTAAAGCATGAAATACAGTAAGCGGGATTATACTGAAGTAAAGAATATAGAAAAATCATAGGACTTGCCTTTAAAACATATATCATGCATGTCAATATCATGAAATCATTGTCAAAACATATAGCGTGTCCCGGCCCTCTAGTGAGGGACTCGGTAATTAAATCATATCATCATCATATGTACATATAACGTGCCCCGGCCCTCTAAGGAGGGACGCGGTAATTAAAATCATCATATGCATGTACATGTAACGGCTCCCCGCCCCTCTAGTGAGGGACGCGGTAAAAGGAATCATCATATGCCATCCCGGCCACCTCCCCCCATATATCATATCATATAACGTGCCCCGGCCCCGCTAGCAAGGGACGCGGTAAATATACGTGCCCCCGCCCTACTAGTGAGGGACGCGGTGAACAATGCAACGAGGTGCACGAATACCCGGCCCGGACGCAAGTTGAAAGATATACGAGGCCGGCACGAGCAGAAAGTAGAGAAACCATATGCACATAAATTATTATCGTAGAGACTCAACGAAGTAATCCGAATGAATCGTCATTTAAAAAAAAAAGGGACAATAGTCATATCAAATATAGTTTGGACTCGTACTGAAACATATCAAATATCATAAGTATATCAAAATATCGTAGGGACCATAGTCGTATATCAAATCATTCCGAGCCCGCCAATGAAAATCAAAGTCATTATACGTTACAAAACTTTCTACGAACGTTTCAAAGCAATCCAGTTATTTTACGAAAGTTACGGACGTTTTTAGACATAGAACCTTTTAGAACGAAATCCTTTATGCAATATTTGAACTCCAAATATACATAAGACTCAAGGACCATATGAAAAATATCACATCATGAAGCAAATGAGATCATATACGTACTCGTAACGTGAAGAGTGGAGTTACCTCAAAATACAAATCATGTCATACCTTAGTTACGTTTAAGACATGCCAAAGAAGGAAAGGGGGTAAGCCTTACATACCTTAGCCGCTTCCTAAGCTAATCCGAACTTGCGTCTCGACTTCTCACAATCTACAATAATGTCGTTAGGTATCAACCATTAGTTATAACATTTAAGAATCCAACTCCAAGTTAACGCTTTGTCTACAAAAATTTCGCAAAGATTTCCCCTATAACTTTAACATCCCCGAGAATTCAACTCGGCCAAATCACAACAACCAAACCAACAACCATACCAACAATATCCATAAGTGATTCAAAACGCATTCTAATATCAGCAATTCCTTTCTACATAATTCGACAACATTTCATTTATATTCAAATAAACTACATATGATCAATTCAACACCAAGGCTCTCAAGTTCAAATACCAATCCAAGGTCATTCAATTAAGATTTAAGAATATTTCAAACAATCCGCTCAATGATCAAACAAGCCAAACCAATGCATGCTTTTCACCAAACATTCCAATTCAACAAGAACACTACCAACACCTTTCTTTCTTCCACATTCATAAATTATGTCAACAGATATACGTTTACAACTCCATTTTCATAAATTCAAGAAAACCATATCAAGATCACATTATCTTCCAATTCAGCCCACACGATTATAACCTTAACTTGGACCATTAAAACTTCATTTTACATCATAGAATTCACAACGACGACAACCAAATTACTTGTTATATCCCGTATTTTGCACGTTGGAATATTTTAAGTTGGATTGCGACAAGTTGTGGATAAGACTTTTAATTTCCGATTTTGTTTTTGTTTTAATGCCTAAAGTTGCATATTCATCTTTTCATTGGTATGGAGTGTTAAGGGTAAATTTGGAATAAGGAAAAGTTTGGGATGTTGAATAAGTTATACAGATTGTATGGAGTTTTGGACATATCCGGGTATGCAAATAAAGAGATCGGTATATAAAGTTTTAGGTCTCGAAATAATTTTCGCGGATGAACGGATCGGCATGAGTAGGTCGGCTGCTACAGTGACTTCGGGCAGCTATATAAAGGGGCTTAACCCCTCAGTTTCAGCCAAAAATCAGACCAAAAAAAAACATTCCAAATATTCTAGAAAATTCCCCAACCTTCCACCACTAACTTTTAGCCCGAAACCAGGTATAATTCCCAAATTCCGGTCCAGACAGCGTATAGTTGCGACTTCAAAACTGCGTAGTGAGGCTTTGTGGCTTAAGTTTAAGGTGGAGGAGTAAGTATATAGCATTATTACCGAGGGAAAGGTATGAATCTCTTTCTATTTGTGTTAATATTGGTTTATTTACGGAGAAGGAGCTGTAAAATCGTTATAAAATGGTTCTGTGATGGAAATATGGGACAAACACCATATGGAATGTTTATGAAGTATTTTGAAGTTGGAAATATTATGGTTAATGTTATGTTGGTTATGGGATGATTTGGAAGTTTATGCGAATTTTATGTAATTTTTATACTTATGAGAATTATTTTGTTAATGTGCGGATTAATGGTGCAAATTATGAATTTGGAAGGGAAGAATGTGTTTGGTGTTGTTCTCGGGTTTGGAGACAATTTCGGGTGAGTTGGGATATGGTTTTGGTTGTTTGGAAAATTGTGTAAATTGTTTAAAGCGTTCTTGAATATTGTCCGTATGGTTGTGGATTAGTAATCGAACGTATAAATGTTGATATTGGTTTGAATGTAAGTGATGGAAGTAAGTATGTCGGAATATTATGAATGTTGTGAAGTTATGTAAAAAGAGCTACTAATGTTAGAAATGCATTTTGAATTGATTGTTGATGTTGTAGTTTGGTTGTTGGTATTGTTGTTGATGATTTGGCGAGTTGAAATCTCGGGGTTGGTGTATTTACGGGGGAAATCTGCCCAATTTTCCGAAATTTGGTATTCGTTTGGAATCGGGTTCCTAAATGCTCTTAGCTAATATTTGATTCTTAATGGCGTATTGTAGAGCTTGGGAAGTTCGCGACGTAAGATTGGATTAGCTTCGAGAATAGACTTCAGGTATGTGAAGCTTACCCTTCTTTTCTTTTGGCATGTCTTAGACGGGATTAAGGTATGACATGATTTGTGCCTCGGGTAACTCCATTCGTAAATTTCGAGTATGTTTGTGATTCGTATTTGCTTTGATGTTGGCATCCTTAGTATGGTCAGGCTATGGTCCGTATGTCTTTGATATGATTGAGTTTGAAATGTTGTGTAAGCGATTCTTATATGTTTCTTAACATTCGTGTCCTTAATGCGGTCGAGTTATGATCCTTACGTCTTTAGTATGATTAAATTTCTAAGGTTGCAAAAGAGTTATATTTTCAAAAGAATTTTGTTTCAAAAGAGTTTTGTTTTCAAAAGAGATATGTTCCTAAACGATTTCGAAACTACGAACGACCGTAACTTTCAAGAGAGAGCTCGGATCGCTTTGATTTCTTCGCAAATGATTTCATGACGAGTAAGGACTTAAATTTTTATAGCGGGCCCGGATTGGGTTGACGCTCGTCCGTGGGTCCCGCGACTTTTCTATGTTGGTTTTAAATGACCTATTTTTTTAAAAGGATTTAATACGACCACTTTTCCGATCCCAAGCATGATTATTTATTTGTCCGTCGAGTTGGAAATAAGGATTTTATGCCCATGATTTTGATACGTAACGACGGTTTGATATGTCCCGAGCGAGATTCGAGAAAACTTGATTTGACTATGGTCTTGGATTTTCAAAAAGAGGGTTCGTTTTTAATCATTCGGTTGAACGTGATGATGTCCGATATGCGTGTGGTTACTTACGATCCTGCTCGTGCGTTCGTGTTACCTCTTTCACCGGATCCCGGCCGGTATATGATCGTGCGCACTATGATATACTCCGGGTGTTATCTTTGTGTTACGGTTCCCGAGACCTCGCCATAGGTACGGGGTTCCGTTTATGGAGTTATCTTTGTGATATGGCTTATGATATGTTGTGATGGTGTGTTATGTTCGGGGTTGTACGGAGATTTGAAACTTCTGGTGTTATGCTGTGTTGTGGCGCCAGATAGGGTGGCGACCACGTTCTGTCCGCCGGGTCCCACTATGGACCGTATATGATATGTGATGATGTATGATGATATGATGAGTCTGTTTACCGATGGTGGGGCAAACCCAATGGTGGGGCAAACCCAGTGGTGGGGCAAACCCAATGATGAGGCAAAATTCCACATTGGTTTAGGCAAATCCCACATTGGTTTAGGCAAATCCCACATTGGTTTAGGCAAATCCCACATCGGTTAATGTTATCTCGTATGACAGGATATGATATGTACGGTATGAGTATGATGATTATATGCGTATGTTACCCAGTCCCATTATGGGCCGGATACGATTTGTGTTTCAGATACAAGCCTTTGGTATTCTGGTTATTGTGCTCACTTTCTGTACTCCTGTCTTCGGTTACGATTTCATTTTCTGTATGCTATGCTTTACATACTCAGTACATATTCCGTACTGACCCCCTTTCTTCGGAAATTTGCGTTTCATGCCACGCAGTACCCACGGATGAGTAGGTGATGTTGAGAAGATGTTCCAATTTGGATTGGTGAGTTCCATTTCTTCGAATGCCGCCGAGTCCGAGTTGTGTATGGTATCCGAGATGTTAGTAGAGACTTTGCGTACGTTGTCGAGTGTATGATATGTCGGGTCCGTTTGTAAGCGGCTATGTAAGCCGGTGTGTTTGTATGCATTATGCTACCGATGTGTTTGCAAGCGGCTATATCAGCCAAATCTTGTTGTGCCTTATATTACGCTTTTCACACCGCAGATTTTATTTGATTTGAAAAAAACGAAAGGCATGTTTGTTTTTACGAAAAATTTTCATTGCGTGCGTATGTTTTGTTTTGTGGGCCCAGTATGGTTATGTGGATTACGAGAGTTTGCGGGTTCGCTCGGCCCTAGGTAAGGGTCGGGTGCCCGTCATGCCCTATCGGAAATTGGGGTGTGACATTACTAAATAAAATTTGCCCATAATGTTCTACCAAAACAGCCCCTACACGGCCAAGTCTTCAACATACATAATTCCATGAAGTCCATTCATTTCTACACATTCTACCACACACACAACCATCCATAATACACAATCCAAACATGCTAAATAAATTAATCCTTCACTCCTATATAACCTCACATACACACGGCCACACATAACATACCACAACTTCATGAATTTCATTCATCTTCCCACTCCACAACACACACAAACATCCATCACATATGAAAAGAGGATTGAACCTTACCTTTTTCCATTCAACATCTTCATTCGGCTAGGCTTGTGTAT
The DNA here is from genome assembly GCF_029784015.1 of Lycium ferocissimum. Classification (NCBI taxonomy): domain Eukaryota; kingdom Viridiplantae; phylum Streptophyta; class Magnoliopsida; order Solanales; family Solanaceae; genus Lycium; species Lycium ferocissimum. Next base: position 56,887,027 of record NC_081349.1, on the reverse strand, counting down.
GGCGAGAACGAACAATTTTCTTGTTCCAACAACGCTCCACGTTGACGAGGGCCTTCTAATGAGTAGAAAGACTAGAGAGAGAATTTTCCATGATCAAGATTGAGGGCAAGCGTCGCCCCTTGGCCGAGCTCCCTCTCTTTCTTTTCTTTCCTTTTTCTTGAATTTTCTAGACTTGCCAAATGATGAAGCGTGTCTAATATTTTCATCACTTATACATATATATATATATATATATATATATATATATATATATATATATATATATATATATATATATATATATATATATATATATACAAGTGGTGGCACATGGCCGGCCCCCTTTTTTTTTTTTTTTTTCTTTTCTCCAATTTTCTTCAATTTTCTAGAAATTTCTTTAAGTTGCAAAAGATGAATAACTCCTTGACTTGGTCAACCCTTGACCACATATGCATGTCTTGCAATATAAGATAAGCACATATCCCCTTTAATGGCTTAAATTAATTGGCCAACCATGGGTGGGACCCATGCCAACATGGACGGCCACCTTGGCCACTTCATGAAATCATTTTTCCAACTTTTAACCTCCAATTTCCTTATTCCAAATTTACCCTTAATGCTCCATACCAATACAAAGATGAATATGCAACTCATGCATTCTAAAAAAAATTATAACCTTGTCCTTAACTTCCCGCCATTAAACTCGGAATATTCAAATGTACAAAATGCGAGGTATAACATCCTTCCCCCCTTTAGAACATTCGTCCTCGAATGTTCAACTAGTCTCGTGCGGTCTGCTAAGGATCTTGGGGGGGGGGGGGTTTCCTTTATCACCATGGCGTTCCATCTCATCCATCGATTATATTCCTTCCTCATCTTTACTTAATCCCTTTATTGCCTGCTATGCACTTCTTCTACTTCTCAGCCCTCGTGTATTTGACCGGAATTTAGCTAGTATCTCACTCTTATTTAAATATTTATCTCCACTATCATAGTCTTGGCTATCCTTTCATCAGTCCTTATTCCTTGTTGGCTTTCCGATGCGGACTTCTTATTATTATAGTTATATACAGTTTCACGTTGATACTTCCCGTGATTCCATAGCATATATTCCCACGTTTGGATTTCTTAGTGGTCCATAAACCTTCTTCTAACATCCGGTGAATTCTTTTATTTTCCTTCATGAGAGCAGCATTCTCTCTTCCCTTCAAAAGTCTTTCCAACTACTCCGCGCTGTTCCTTTTTACTCCAACTGTCACTGTTATTCCGAATGTCCTTTTGGGTTCATTTCTCCTTGCCGACATCCTTTTCTGTACCTTTAGCTTGAAGATCTTTCTCGCCCTTCACTCTCCTGTCCCACCTTACGTTGCAATCTCTGCAAAAATATACGAAGGTATCCAGACTAGCCCACGAGACACCTCAGCGTCGCTTTACTAATCCTTAGGTTCCACCTTGTCTTCCCTTCTCTTATCTTACCTCCGGTATCGCAAATGCATCCTTAGTTCAACCATAGCTGTGCCTCGTCCGTCCTCAGCACTAATTCCATTTTTGTAATTGGCTTAAACCATCGTTACATTCTTCCGTGGTGTCCCCGAAATATCACAACTGCATCGTCCTTGCTAAACCTTCACTCTTCTTACCAAATACTTACTTAGTCTTATTCTTAGCATACCAATACTTACAGGTAGCATCACTGTCCTTGTACAACTTATACAGAGTACGTTCAATCTTAGACATGGCTCTTTCGTCCCTTGTTTATTCCACTCTATATATCTTGTTCATTCCAGAACTCGCTCGTCCTATTTTGTCATATTTCTTTCCCCTCCTTTAATCACTCTTGACTTCCTCTCTTCCTACCATAAAGGGTTTTCCTATTCCCTCTTTCTTAGCGAACCACTCATAGCCAACATTTTGGCCTTTAATCTAGTATAAGATCGCTATCCTTTATTCTATCTCTTAAGTTATTCAATACCATTCTTTTGTCGTACTCTTTCTCTTCATACATGTCCATTTTCTAACGTCCTGTCATTCAAAGTTCCTGCAAAAACTTCTCACACTGCCTTAAATACCATTCTAATTTTTATCCACTTATCGCTGGTTTTCCGATCTTACTAGCTTATTTCAATAAGGGGTCTCATTTGCAGCTCAGACATCCATATCAACCACATTACCGTGCCAATTGTTTCTATCTCATCCTTACATTTCTCTCACCCGCTTCCCCCCTTTAGGGGTGTGCTTATACCATTATCCGTTTATATTTTGCCCCACGTCCTTATTTCCAATCTAATTAGGCAATACTCTTGCTCCGACAATAAGTATTCAGAGTCCTTTTTGGAATATTATCTTTACCCAGACATACCTCTTATTCTGTACACGAGGAATCTTGTGCTATCTCTGCGTCATTCGGAACACACTACTCCTACCTATTCCTCTGCTCATTTCAAAACATATTCTATTCACCCACGTTTATCCATAACACGCCAGTCGTTTGCTGACATTTATTCTATCTTGTTTCTCATCTTCCTATAACTTAGCCTTCCGTCGTCCCGACACTTATGGCACTCGTATCCTCCGTTATACACGTTATAACCTATTACTACACTATTGTCTCGCTTTCTTCTTATTCCTTCCTTCCGTTAACTCCCTCTTTTCGCCGACCTAATCCGCCCCGTCCTATGCGATTCCTTGGGTTTCGCCACTCGCGACTCTAGTCTTCCTTAGATTACTCTACCTCCTCGTTGGCTTCTTACGTCGAAATTTATAAAACTTCCCAGGGGGGTCACCCATCCTGAAATTTCTCTCACTCCAACACGCTTAACCTTGAAACTTTAATAAAATCGGGTGCCTTAATGCTAGTACGATCGCGTCCACCTCACCGCACGACCTTCTGCACATAATATTGAGTAAGTCGAATCTTAACATATTCCCAAAATGCCCTCACAACACATACCGGCAGCTGTCTTATTAATACATTCCTATCCGTCACCATTCTTCTCTTCTTTTTTTTTTTTCATACCCCAGTCTACTCGTATCATTACTTCCCGTGACTATAATCTCATCATATTTTTCTCCTACCTATCGATTCAGTCGATGCCTTAATACATATTACTCTATTCAAACCTACCAGTCCTCTAGATCATCTCTTAATATCGCTAGTCCATTCTAAATTCCTTATTACCATATTCCATCGACCTCCTCGCTTACTATTATCACCGACTTTCACGTTTAAATTATTCCTAAAGGGTAAAATTTCGTATTCACGGCTACCAAATCCATCATTGTTGACACGACCCTTCCCAAACATATTCCAAACTTACATCTCATTCTCGTATCATTTCCAGAAAATTTTTGGCAGAGTTTCCTCTGTATTCCTTACTATCTCAAAACCTGCACGCAGGGAATACCACAATGCCTCACAGGGCCAACACATATGCATATATATCATATCATTTCACGGCCACACAGGGCTCCCAATATCAACAATAGTATGAAAATGATTAACTTATCTTGTACATCCAACTTAAATTGCACCTGTTACACTTTCCTCTTTACTTTCCCTTTCAGTTTTCAACTTTGCATTTCAATAGTACGCCAATACCTTACTCAACATATATCTTTCGTACCTTTACTTACCTGCGTGCTTTGTAACTTCCAATATCGTCAGTCGCCTTCTTCGATCGATGTCGTTCTTCTGCTAACATCAAAGGTTAGCATAAGATATCTCATTTCCTATGACTTGGCTCTATGGCACGATCTAAGAGATGAAAGAAGAGTAACCATCCTAGATGCCCCGTAGCCTCCTGTTTATAAATGTAGCCGGCTTCACACCATAAACGGGACTCTACCGGACACGACTTTGCGTACAACCCCTAGGACGAACTGCTACGATACCAATTTGTCACACCCTTAATCCGATAGGTGTGTGATGGGCACCCGACCCTTATCTAGGGCCGAGCGAACCCGCTGACTCTCGTAATACTCATAATCAGGCTGGCCCTCAAATCATGACACAAATACAGAATGAAAGTTTTTTTTTTTTTCGAAGAACAATATACTTTTTACCTTTCTCAAATCAAATAAAATCTGTAACATATATAAAACTTACAATACAATGCGTAATAGTACATCGGTTTACATGGCCGCTTACATAACCGACATCTTATACCCACGACATCGTCTCGCAAAGTCTCTAACACGAGTAACATGAAACCATAACATAATAATCGACTCGGCACTCACCGGAGAAAGTGGAGCTCGCCAACCCCGCCGGAACATCTTCTCGCTAATATCCTTAGCTCACCCAGGTGTACCGGCGCGGCATGAGACGAGCCCCGAAGAAAGGGGTCGCACGGAATATGTACCGAGTATGTAAAGCATGAAATACGAAGCGGGATTATACTGAAGTAAAGAATATAGAAAAATCATAGGACTTGCCTTTAAAACATATATCATGCATGTCAATATCATGAAATCATTGTCAAAACATATAGCGTGTCCCGGCCCTCTAGTGAGGGACTCGGTAAGTAAAATCATATCATCATCATATGTACATATAACGTGCCCCAGCCCTCTAAGGAGGGACGCGGTAATTAAAATCATCATATGCATGTACATGTAACGTGCCCCAGCCCTCTAGTGAGGGACGCGGTAAAAGGAATCATCATATGCCATCCTGGCCACCTCCCCCATATCATCATATCATATAACGTGCCCCGGCCCCGCTAGCAAGGGACGCGGTAAATATATGTGCCCCGGCCCTCTAGTGAGGGACGCGGTGAACAATGCAATGAGGTGCACGAATACATGCCCAGGCCCGGGACGCAGTGAAAGATATATTGAGGCTGGCACGAGCAGAGTAGTGAGAAACCATATGCACATAAATTATTATCAGAGACTCAACGAAGTAATCTGAATGAATCGTCATTTAAAAAAAAAATCGGACAATAGTCATATCAAATATAGTTTGGACGGTACTCGGAAACATATCAAATATCATAAGTATATCAAAATATCGTAGGGACCATAGTCGTATATCAAATCATTCCGAGCCCGCCAATGAAAATCAAAGTCATTATACATTACAAAACTTTCTACGAACGTTTCAAAGCAATCCGGTTCTTTTTATGAAAGTTACGGACGTTTTTAGACATAGAACCTTTTAGGAACGAAATCCTTTATGCAATATTTCAACTCCAAATATACATAAGACTCAAGGACCATATGAAAAATATCACATCATGAAGCAATGAGGATCATATACGTACTCGGAACGTAAGAGTGGAGTTACCTCAAAATACAAATCGTGTCATACCTTAGTTACGTTTAAGACATGCCAAAGAAGGAAAGGGTAAGCCTTACATACCTTAGCCGCTTCCTAAGCTAATCCGAACTTGCGTCTCGACTTCTCACAATCTACAATAATGTCGTTAGGTATCAACCATTAGTTATAACACTTAAGAATCCAACTCCAAGCTAACGCTTTGTCTACAAAAATTTGGCAAAGCATTTCTATAACTTTAACATCCCCGAGAATTCAACTCGGCCAAATCACAACAACCAAACCAACAACCATACCAACAATATCCATAAGTGATTCAAAACGCATTCTAACATCAATAATTCCTTTCTACACAATTCGACAACATTTCATTTATATTCAAATAAACTACATATGATCAATTCAACACCAATGCTCTCAAGTTCAAATACCAATCCAAGGTCATTCGATTAAGATTCAAGAACATTTCAAACAATCCGCTCAATGATCAAACAAGCCAAACCAATACATGTTTTTCACCTGAAACCATTCCAATTCAACAAGAACACTACCAACACCTTTCTTTCTTCCACATTCATAAATTATGTCAACAGTATATACGTTTACAACTCCATTTTCATAAATTCGAGAAACCATATCAAGATCACATTATCTTCCAATTCAGCCCACACGATTATAACCTTAACTTGGACCATTAAAACTTCATTTTACATCATAGAATTCACAACGACGAAAACCAAATTACTACATAAAATTTGCCCACATGTTCTACCAAAACAGCCCCTACACGGCCAAGTCTTCAACATACATAATTCCATGAAGTCCATTCATTTCTACACATTCTACCACACACACAACCATCCATAATACACAATCCAAACATGCTAAATAAATTAATCCTTCACTCCTATATAACCTCACATACACACGGCCACACATAACATACCACAACTTCATGAATTTCATTCATCTTCCCACTCCACAACACACACAAACATCCATGACTTATGAAAAGAGGATTGAACCTTACCTTTTTCCATTCAACATCTTCATTCGGCTAGGCTTGTGTATGGCGAGAACGAACAATTTTCTTGTTCTAACAACTGCTCCACGTTGACGAGGGCCTTCTAATGAGTAGAAAGACTAGAAGAGAGAAATTTTCCATGATCAAGATTGAGGGGCAAGCTTCGGCCAGCCCCTTGGCCGAGCTCCCTCTCTTTCTTTTCTTTCCTTTTTCTTGAATTTTCTAGACTTGCCAAATGATGAAGTGTGTCTAATATTTTCATCGCTTATACATATATATATATATATATATATATATACAAGTGGTGGCACATGGCCGGCCCCCTTTCTTTTTTTTTTCTTTTCTCCAATTTTCTTTAATTTTCTAGAAATTTCTTTAAGTTGCAAAAGATGAATAACTCCTTGACTTGGTCAACCCTTGCCCACATATGCATGTCTTGCAATATAAGATAAGCACATATCCCCTTTAATGGCTTAAATTAATTGGCCAACCATGGGTGGGACCCATGCCAACATGGACAGCCACCTTTGCCACTTCATGAAATCATTTTTCCAACTTTTAGCCTCTAATTTCCTTATTCCAAATTTACCCTTAATGCTCCATACCAATACAAAGATGAATATGCAACTCATGCATTCTAAAAAAAATTATAACCTTGTCCTTAACTTCCCGCCATTAACTCGGAATATTCAAATGTACAAAATGCTAGGTATAGCACACGATGTCCTTATTGTATGTATATTATTTTGATAGCCGAAGGGCTTATGTATATAAAGGTAATTATGCTTCAAAAGTGAAAAATGGTTTTCCTATGATTTGAGTATAAGATTAATGAATGAATGCTTGATGTGTACGATGGGTAATGGTATGAGCGGTGCTCGGTCGTTAGGCCCGGGTACCCGTCATGGCCCCTAGTCGGGTCGTGATAAAATAACCTGCTTATAATCTTAGGGAAACCATTTTCATTTGAAACATACTTTTATATACATAATCCCTCCGGCTATCAAAATAATGATACATACATATATATATATATATATATATATATATATATATATATATATATACATGGGAAAGATCGTGAGACCATACTACCCACACATGCGTATCTACGAGCCTCTACTAGAGTACTAGACATATGGACGGGACAGGACCCCGTCGTGCCCAAAATAGATATATACACAAAATCATAAGCAATGGCACCTCCGAAACAATGGAGTGCTCTCAGGTCTGCTGATAGCTCCTATGAGTCTGGATCACCTCCTTGTCTACCTGTGGGCATGAACACAGCATCCAAAGAAAGGGACGTCAGTACGAGCATTGTACTGAGTATGTAAGGCTTAAATAAAATGAGCATAATAAAGTAATTCTGAAACAGAAGGTGAAAACATAAACTGCTTAGCCTTAAAAAAATGAATTTTAAACACTTCACATACATTAACTTATCACATATATAATCCTCGTTTACCAGCGTCCGGGTACCATCATACGCCGCCCACTAGTGGTGTCATGTCCGGCCCTCTAGGCACAGTAAAATCACAAGCAGCCCGCATTTGCGGTGACATGTCCGGCCATCTAGGCGCGGTAGAATCATATGCAGCCCGCATTTGCGGTGACATATCCGGCCATCTAGGCGCGGTAGATTCCTATCATCGTATACATTACATAAACTCATCATAAAACATACATTAGAGTCCCATAATAATCTATGACCATATCGGGGTGACGTAAGGTCGAGAACCCCCGATTCTATTATGGGGAAATCATAATCATCTTACCTCACCTTGAAGGAACTAGTATCATAAGGTGGTCTGTCAATAATAATTAATGTCATATCATAGGCTTTAGAATCTCTATATAATGTTGATTCATATTTCCTGGAATGTAAGAAAGTCATGGAAGGAAAATGGGAATTCATTTCATAAGAATCATACCTTAGAAGGAAGGGACTAGCCTTTCATACCTTAATGATTCGTTAACTCTATCACTTGGATGCTTCTCTCCAATGCTCACGTTTCTACCTTCAAGGAAATTCGTACCAAAATTAGATAATCGAAGACATGCTTATGCCTAACTAAAGCTAATGAAAATCGGTTAACATCTTCCTTTATTTGGATAACTTCCTCCACATAATAATAATAATAATGATAATAATAACCCCCGATATCACAACAACACCCACCATATCTTAATCCACGATTTCATCAAGCTAGACATTATCAATCCCAACATTCCCTATCACTCCTTTATAACCCTAGCTGTGGCACCATCCGTGTCCATCCTCATACAATGCCTCTACAACATCTTTACCACCATTCATAGCAAGATTGCACTCATTACATATCAAGAACTATGATTCAAGTCAAGTCATGATTTAAAGATATCTTTATTTTCATACTTGCACCTTTTGTTCCCTTTTTCTCCATAATTCAAGTCTTTTAACCCTTCAATAGTTTAAATAACATGGAAGAATCATAAAACTTACCTTAATCACTTGGAAATAAGCCTTGAGTTACTCCACTCCATTAGAATGAAATCCTCCAATTGCAAGCCAAAGAAATTCTTACCCTTAACAAACCCTAATAGGCTTCCTAGTATTTGGATCTCTTAATTCTTGGTTTGATCTTGGCCTTTTTGATATAGATTGTTGGGAAAATAGAGAGAAGGTTTTTGGAGGGTTCTAGAGAGGTGTAGAATCTGAATTTTGTGGAAAATAATGAAATAAAATGTGGGTTCTTATATTTATAGACAGGGCTGGAAACTTTCAGATCGGCGGGTCGACGAGTAGGGTCGACGGCTCGTCGACATGTCGACGGCTTGTCGACGTGCACCATCGAACCGCCACCTGAAATGTCTGAGTTCTGAACCCTATCGACTGCTCGTCGACGTGGCCGTCAATGCTGACTGGTTTCAGCAGTTGCCTGAACTGCTTCGCTTTGCTCCGATTGGATTCGTTTCACATCTAACTCCCCTGTAATGACAAGGATGCCTACTTATATTCCCGTACACATACAACGTAAAGTATCTCGTGAGCAAAGCTCTGGCGCGGACTATCGAACCGAGGGTATACACCGCCAATAAGTCAAAATATACTTGAAATAACATGGGAGGTGTAACAAAAACCCTACATTGGACTATTTATAGGTTTCAAAAACATAAAAATTACAGAATTGCACGTTAGTCCTTGACGACACTAATTACGATCCGTAATTCAAATTACGGACCGTAATTCATTTTACGGTTTGATTTCCTGCTGAGACTTGGACAAAATCACCATCAACTTTTACGGTCCGTAATTCATTTTACAGTCAGTAATCCACCGACCGTAATTCTACATCTCCAAAACTTGTCTCTCTGCCTCAGGACATATCAAATTTTACGCTTTGAATTAAATTACGGACCGTAACAATTGTCCGTAAAATTTGATATTCTTTTCTGCACATTTTGTCTAAGCTTATCCTTCATTACGCTCTAAGATTACGGACCGTAATGCAAATTATGGCCAGTAATTCTTCATAAAGGCAATCTCTGCAACTTTCCAGTTTTGTCCTTTAAATGCTTATCTACCTACAAAACACTAAAAACATATTAAAACGACATGGACTTGCTTAAAAACAAGCAAAACTTAAGGTCAAAAAGCATCAAATGTGCCATAATTTCACGGCACATCAAGGAATCATACCACTAAATATCTTGCCGAGCAAACAATTGATCACTATAGAGACCTCTCGCACAACAGTTCCTCCTCAAATCTATACTAGTCTCATTGTCTACCCTCATTCTGTCCCAATAACTGTTCTCATAAAGTATCATCAAATCCACTAGAAAATCTTGACAAGTTCGGTAAATCTATCATACCTCAAATCTGAGCTGAAACGCTTCGAGTCCATAGATATCTTCCTGGAAGTGTAATCATAGACCTTTCGGCTTAACTCGAACATCTCTGACCCTGAACAAATGCACAACTCTCGAATATCACCAATAGTCATTAAAACTGACTCTGAATTTCGAAACCAAATACAGTCATACCACGCATAACAAATCCTGTCTATCATTTTCGACTCCACCAGTTGAGTCCTATCCAAGTTATCAACTTAGTACCGAAGAGCTATACCTTATGATTTCAAACTTCATGTTTCTCAACCTTTACTAATACGCAAATCCGATACAACCCCGAACTTTTCGATGTGAAACCTGAAACCTCATATAGTAATTATATAACCATCGAACCTCTCACAATATTACCTCGGTATGTTCATAAATTCTCCGAAAGTATCCAATCTTACACTGCCGCTCGAAATCTCACGCAATTACCCCAAGTCCTTAATAACCAAAGCTCTTACCCAAACTGTCCAGTCAATATTACTTGCAATCATATTGTATTACCACGAGTAAAGTCCCTCCCGAAAATATAAATACAGTCCTCACATGATAGGAATTCCACAATCCTTTCTCTTAGGTCATCGACTCATTCACTATAGATAGTCACGAAATTTATCGGACGGTGTACCATTAAGCCACTTTTTATAAACCTCAACAAGTCGATTCACTGAAATATGCTTCTCGCTAGTCGCGGATCACTAACCTCACGGAACTCTGTCATATCACTTTGTCCATCCCTGTAGATTTCCTTCTTAAGTTCCCGCAACAAACACATCTCAACTGGAATATGCAGAAGACGACACCACAATCCATCCCCAAGAAATCCCCAAGGTGTACCCTTTTTCTTATCGATTCACAATCATCTATACCTTTTCTCGACTCGTCAATTCCTAATTTTCTAATCACTTCACGATTATCGATACCGTAATCAATCCTCGAATACCACATAATCATAAATCTTGCAACTAGCCGAATTAATCCTGGACATAGGATCGTACCACACACTCTGCACATTAGAGTTTCCTTAATGCTTACAACTTGAACTTGAACACTCTCTAAATCCAGCGTATCACACAAACAGTATCACCAATATTCTTATGTATCCTACTGAATCGTCCTTGCCCTAATTGCCTTACTCAATTTTCAAAATGTATACCGAACGTAACTCAGTTAACCTATCATATTCTATTCTATGATTTCCAGTACCCATGTTTACTAATCCCTTACTCAAATCCCTAACGTTACTAGTCCTTGAAGAATCACCTCTTACCTCAACTATCGAATCTGAATACCTCTAACCACTGGCATGACTATCCCTTTTATTCAATCACACATGCCGAGTAATAACACCACTAGTAGCGGGGTCTAGTCAATCTTTACATGATGAATACAAGGTTCCCAACCTTAGTCCACCACTGACCTCTATTAGTTCATGACATAACCGAACATACCAACTCATCTATACACTTTCAAGCCCACTCTACATTGTACAACTACAACTAAACTCTCACATCACTAATTCTTGCTTCAACGATTTCCTTTCTGCCTTTAACCTCGAAGACACCAATCAACCTCATCAGTCACACCCTTCACTGCACGTCATGATATAATGTCCCCACAATCCAAACACGACTCAAGAACCCATATTACCTCACCTCAAGTCTTACGAGCCTTATTCCCCTGAACCCGATAGCAAGATGTCTCATTGTAATCCTTCAATTCTCACATTTCATTCAACTCACTTTTATCACTATCAAGCAAAAAACGTTCAAATCCACTCGATCCTCTAAACTAATCATCCATTTAAGCTCGACAACCACAAAACAATAACAATGTTTCTCCTCCTATCTAAGTGAACAACCAGTAACTCCTCAAGTCATTAACTTATCGCATCCGCCCATATTTGAAGTCATTTCCATCAGTCATTTACTAACTCCTTAAAGCCTACAACACAATCAAATTTACCGATCAAACGATATGCCCATAGCATTCACTTAATAACCGAGTAGTCCTTTAACATCAACTAACTTATATCAGGAATAACCTTTAGCACTAGTTTCAACCTTATCTTGACAACCATGCCATATACCAAATTTTCCCTTCCCAATCTCTCAAAAAGTACTCATG
>NC_081349.1:56853323-56874637 GCF_029784015.1 Lycium ferocissimum | reverse complement strand
TGGATACATCATAATCTAGCATAAACCCAATCAATTAAATCATTTAGAAGCCTAGATAGAATATCCATTAAACCCACTTTTAATTTTCCATTACTTAATGAACTAACAAGGGAAGGAATTCTAAGATGATTAGGAATAATGAATTAGCAAAGAGATTAGAAGGACTTACCACCAAGAATCTTCTCCAAGAATCCTCTAGAATTGCTCCTGAGAACCACTTTCTTAATAATAAATGAATGAAAAGACTTGGGGTTTTATATTATTAACTACCCCCAGAGAATCGCACGATCACAACAAGGATCACTCGTACCGATGGAAGCGCCGTCCCAGCGGTCCCTTGACCGCTACAGCGGTCATGCCCAAATGGCACGGGCCACTTCAGTGGCAGGGTGACCACTATAGCAGTACCACTGCTGCAGTGCTGGTGCCGCCAAAGAGGGCACCAAACACCGTAAAAACTATCCCAATTTTCACAACTCAACCTGAATTTCTGACTAACTCTCAAGGCCATCTGCTCACAAACCATAGACACAGACATACATAAACACATGCTACAAAGGCACCCGTGGCCTCAGAATTCCCAACGGAGGCCTCGTTGACCGAGTCAACCCCTGATACCTCAATTCCAACTTCCCAATCCAAGTCCCAAAATGCATTCGAATGAATTGGGAACTGAACCAGATATACACATAAGTTCTAAAAGGACCATCCGGACCTCTCGAAATCGATGGATTTTTTAAAAAGGTTTGTCTCCCCAAAAGTCAACTTTGAGTCTAACTCTTTTTCGCTTTAAGTCCAAATTTCACAAAAAGTCACTCGAATCAAGTCTAAACACCTCAGGAAGCGTGTCAACAGTCCCCTCGGATAAAAAATGAGCTAACCAAGCTCGGGAAAGGATCAAAAGGACCGAAAATGCAATAACTACCAAACGGGTTGTTACAGGTAGTCTTCGTCTTGTCTAAATAGATGAACCTTCATCTTCACTTTTTGGCAAAGTGACAGCCATTAACGGATTTGATGAGTCTTAACCGGCTACCGTTTGAACCGTACTAGTTATATCTCTATCCGATACAGTTGATTTTATTGCATTCATTGGGGAATGCACACCCTTCTCATCCATTTTGTCTTGAGATGGAAAACTCTATGATTGGGCTAGATCGAATTTACTGCCTAGAGTCTGTGTTCTAAAATTCTCACTTGCTCCATGAGTCATCTTTTTCTTGTATCAAAGTTCTATTCTTCTGGTTTAACCTCTTGAATGCTTCAGTCATAGATGAGCAATGGTCACATGAAAATAACTTTGTATGTGTCTTTCTGGATATTGTATTAAGGGTTCTTTTCTGGGTTTTGTTTGAGTCTTTGGAGAAGTATAATAATTTGTTCATTATATTCCTCTAGCATAATCTAATACTTCTGTGAAATCATTAAAACCTTTAAAAAGAGGCTTTTCTATATTCTTTACTGAATCTGTAACTTCTATCCTAGTTTAAAAAAAACCGTTTGTCTTGCCATGTATTACCACATAATATTTAAATCTTTTTTCTTGGCTTTTGTCGGTAAAATATTGGCATAAAGCATTTAAAATTTTGCTATAAACTATTTTGTGTCTCTTTATTATATGCTATCCACAAATTGTGTACCAAACATCTTTGTTGATTGTCTATTACACACTCTGCTAATATTCTAAATGACATATTCAAAGGTGGAAAAGATATCAAGTTATGTTTTCCAAACCATATTATATCTATAATAGTATCATCCACCAAAGCTTGTGGTTTAAAATGAAGACTACCTAATACTGTCTGAGTATATATGTCTGAGGGTGAGGCTTGGATGTCTTTCCCTTGTCTGCAGTCTTGGGAACTGTTGATCTCATGCTGTAAATATAAAACATTTTTTAAAAAGAGGCTTTTCTATATTCTTTATTGAATCTGTAACTTCTATCCTAGTTTAAAAAAACAGTTTGTCTTCCCATGTATTACCACATAATATTTAAATCTTTTTTCTTGGCTTTTGTCGGTAAAATATTGGCATAAAGCATTTAAGGCTGCTATAAAATATTTTGTGTCTCTTTTATTATATGCTATCCACAAATTGTGTACCAAACATCTTTGTTGATTGTCTATTACACACTCTGCTAATATTCTAAATGACATATTCAAAGGTGGAAAAGATATCAAGTTATGTTTTCCAAACCATATTATGTCTATAATAGTATCATCCACCAATGCTTGTGGTTTAAAATGAAGACTACCTAATACGTAATCTGAGTATATATGTCTGAGGGTGAGGCTTGGATGTCTTTCCCTTGTCTGCAGTCTTGGGAACTGTTGATCTCATGCTGTAAATATAAAACATTTTTATTAGTTGACAGTAAATTTTAACCTACTTAACTGGTCTGCTAAGTTATTATCCTTTCCTTTAATGTGTTCAAATATTAAATTATAAATTGATAGAGTATCGATAAAATTTAACCATCTTCTTCTACTACTATTTTTATCATTTATTTTCTGATGAAATTTAATTATAACTTCGCAATCAGTTCTAATTAATATTTCGGGTTTATTTAGAATATATAATTTAAAACTATTTAATCCATAAATTACAGCTAATATTTCTGCATCTATACAACTCATATTTCCTTTTTCTTTGTACTTACCAGTTTGATAAGCACATATTTTTTCTTCACTCTTGTCACTATATTTATTAGGTCTCGCTTTTAAAACAGCTTCCCATCCTTCGAAACTGCCATCTGTTTCGATGATTAAATAGTCTGTTTCTTATGGCATATTTAAATCAGGAATATTTTTTATTTTTTTGTTAATTTTTTGCACTAATTTAAAATTCTCTGTAATAAAATGTTTTTGTCCTATCGAACTTGTCTTAGAATACAAGGGTCCTGCTATTTTTTTCCTAAGTCCTTTATAAAATTTCTGGCTGTCACGACCCAAATTACGGATCGTGTGGGCACCTACCTGATTACCTCCTAGTAGGCGAACTCTCACCAACCAACCCATTATTGAAACCCATTCATCCGTTCAATAACTGATAATCATAAACATTATGTGAGAAAACATAAGTGACACTCTTTATAAAATTAGAGCTTGCAATTTCCCAGGACCTAGTCTAGACGTATACAAGAGCTTCTACAACACAGAGCAATAAGCTTAAAATAAAATGACACAACTTCTGCCTTGGAACGAGATGCACAGAAGCTGTAGGAAGATCTCTGCCACTGCAATCAAGTGAAACCTTCAAGAAATAACCTAAAACACATCTACACCCGAAAGGGATGTAGCAAGAGTAGAATTAGTACACCACACGTACTGGTGAGTATCATAGGTCGACTGAGATTAGTTCGCGCAATACGTTATCAAATCAATCAGAATAAACCGATAAGTACATCGCAACCCCTTTTTCAAGTCCTATCCATACTCTAACAGTCCCGACATAAACATACTCACATCCCTTTTCCATTGCCCCGTCAATGCAAACATCAAACCTCCATACAACCAACACTACATGGAACCACTAATCCTTACGTTTTTCCTCCATAAGATGGCAACTCGTTAATTGAAAAAAAGACACACAGCACAACAGCCCACATCAGACATCAGCCAATAATTACTTATCAATTACAAGTAAAACTAAGTAAAATCAATACAACCCACAACTGTACCTCAACTGTACTTCCAAACCTGGACCATGCAAAATGAAATCACTCTAACATCACCTTCCCTCATTAGTCAATGGAGCCATGAAGTTACGCGTATACACAACTGCTCAACAATAAGGACAAATCAAGTATGATATCGCAAAATGAGTCACGACTCAATGTAATGCAACCAAGACGAGTATCACCTCTATCACACGCATAAAAGTAAGTAAAATTGCCCAAATATCCATGACGGAGGGGACCCATGGTGTCCATGTACACTCGCTCTGAACCGACCTAGGATCATAAGCCACTTAACTAGGCCATATATATATATATATATATATATATATATATATATATATATATATATATATATATATATATATATTACTCTATCTCTCGCCACAATGTGTATCTCACGTATTTCCAGATTCATCAGTAATTATGAAATATGATCAGTCAACAATATCAATATCAATATCAAGATCACAAGGCATCATGCCACAAGTCATAGCAAGACCCAAATAACTACGCTCAGTATTCACACAAATATGAACTCCTCTAAATCACGTCATGGATACTCTAATGAAGACACATTCAAATTCCACCCAAGTCACTCCGCCCAATAGTACAACAAGCTCTGTAATGATCAATTCCGTACGTATGTGAATCCCCACCTTCTAACTTAATTGCTCTAAGAACATAAATTCCACCCTATCCCCTCAACCATAACAATTATTCACCTTGGTTCAACTACTCACTCAATGGCGACAAGCCCACGTAATTCAACAATGAATACCAGTATATCTAAGGTCCAACTGAACTCCGTGTCCGAAGACTTAATCATGCTTTCTCCCGTCAATTCTACACAATATATACGTTTTGCTAATCAAAGTCTAACTAAAGTAAACCGTAACCTACCTCGAGGCCAAGCAGGTGCCATGAACCATCACAGAGTCTTCATCCTTTGCTTCCAAATTCAGAGACCACGACGGGGTAGTCTTGCTCAGTTCTCTATGCGTTCTGTCCGAAAATTCTCCCAAGTGACGGCTTAGAGAAGGTTTGGTGGAAAAGTGGGATTTAATCCCGTAATAGGGTTTTAAGCGTATGCAGTGCCTTGCTCGGACCGTTGCGTGACCCCGTATGCTTGTTTCTATGGAGACTCGCTAAGGCCGTGCACAGGCTAGCATTGTGAAGCGGTCCTATGGGCGAAGAATGTTTTAACTCCTACCAATTTGATCACGATAAAAAAAATATACACGAAAAACTTTCCTGTGGACTAATTTTATATTAAGAAACTTGGTTTTCATACACGAGCTGCGGAAGGTCCAATAACGACCAGGCGGGTCGTTACACTAGCATAATTTACTATTCCTAGAAATTTTTGTAATTCTTTAATATTATCTAGTTTATCTGGCATTTCTAGAGCTTTTTTTAGCTATATGGGGCTGTAATTTAATTTTCCCATTTCCTAAGACTACTTCTAAGAAATTATATCATTTTTACATAATTCCGTCTTCTTTTTACTCATTATTTTTCTATTATCCACAAATAATCTAAAAACAGTCTGTAAATGTCCTAGATATTCTTTAATATCTTTACTAAATACTACTATATTATCGACATATACTAGTGCAAATCTTTTATATTCTCCAAATATACTATCCATTTTTCTTTGAAAAATCGGTGGAGCTCTCTTTAATCCGAATGGCATTACCAACCATTCAAAATGTCCTGAAGGACAAGTAAATGTCGTCCATTCTATAATTTCTTCATGCATTTTTACCTACAAGTATCCTGATTTACAATCAAATTTACTAAATATTTTCTTTCCTTGTATTCTATTTATCAATTCTGTTTTATCTGGTAGTTTGTATCCATCTGTTCTAGTATTATCATTAAGTTTTTTTTTTTTTTAATTTATTCCCATTTTAGCTTTTCCACTTATTATTTCGCTATGATTTCTTACCATAAAGGCTGTTGACCTATGTTTAGAGGTAGATCTCCTTATTACCCCTAAATTCATTAATTCCTTAATCTGAGTCTTGAAATCTTCTAAGTCTTGATTTGTAGCTTATATTGAGGCTGTTTTATTATGTATTCTGGGTTTATCTAACTTACATACAATCTTATTATTTTCCCAATGTTTTAGAGGTTTTTCTCCTATTATTTCTATTTCATCTATTATTTTTATTATGTCATCTAAATCTCTTTAATTTTTTATTATTCCTATTTTTTCTATTCCGATTTTAAAATTATATAATTTTGTTTCTATGTCTATCAGAGTATAATCCTTTTCGAATATATCTCCATCTTCGTTCTCTTCTAAAAATAAATTTTTTATTCTGTTTTTATTTTACAGCATTTTTATTATCTTTACAGTCTTCATAGCACTTATCCTGTTTCTTTTGCAGGTTTACCTAGTCTGCAGTCTAGATTTTTCTATTTCTTATTTTAGTTTCAGATTATATCGTTTGTACTGGTGTATGAGTAATTTTTTTTAAGAAAATTACTCCATCTCTAGTGAGCAAACAACTACCATTATTATGTAACATAAAACTTAGTCCTAATACAAAATCTACATTTCTGCTTAAGTCTCTTACCCACATTTTATCCATCTTGTAACTAGGCTTATAGAATTATGAACATGTATTTACAAAGTTGATTTGTGATTTATCAACATAATGTCTGTATATATTATGTGTTCCGTCCATTTGCATTGCTGGAACTGATTTTTCTAGAGTTTTTATCAATTTGGTGGAACTATCCTTTTATTTATTATGCGTTTTATGCATCCTGAATCTACTAATGCTAGTGTCTCTATTTCATAATCTTCTATTTTAATCATTGCAAGTATTTTTATTGTACTTAATTTTTTATCTTTATTACATACTAATGCATGATAGTCCTCTATACTCATTAATTCTTCTTCTTCACATTCATACTGTATTGGCTTGAGAGTTTTGATTAAAGTTGGTTTGGTATCAAATGGAGCTATATTTTCAGTCTTATTTTCTTCATGTTCTTCTATTTGTTTTCCTTTTTCTAGTTTTTGTATTCTTTTTTCTAATTCATTTATTCTTGTTTCTAATGTCATTACTCTCAAATTTATTGTAGGATCATTTATCTCTTTATGTTTTTCTTCTTTATTTACTTTTGCATCTAATTCCCTTTCTATGCACATAATACATCCTTCTAAATAACATTTCTTACATTTAAATCTTTTATCTTTGCTAGGGTACCATTTACATAGAAAACATTGGTTACTATCTAATCCTTTGTTTCTTTCAAATTCATTATTACATTCTTCAGAGTATTTACTAATGTGCTTGCTTGGATTGCTTCTAAATCCAACTTTTCTAATCCCATTTCATTTAATAGTTCTTCTTCCTCTGAATCTGATGAGTCTGTTTTGGTTTTTTCTTCTGTGTCTAAACTTACTATAGAATATATACTTTCATTATCAGACATATATTCATCTACATTTATTAAAGTTTCTTGGAAATCTTCTATTAACTGCGAATTTGCTATTTTTTTATTTATTCTTTTCGGGCACGTATTTGCTAAATGTTCTATGCTTCCGCAAGTAAAACATTCTAATCTATTTTTAAATTTCTCTCTATTCTATATTTTCTAACATGTCTATTTCTATCTAAATATGGCTTTCTAGCTGATGATTTTTTAAGATAATATTTCTTTTTACTATAACCTCTATTGTATTGCGATTTATACTTTCTATATTTATTTATTTTTATAATTATCCTTATCGTAACTTTGAGTTGTATATACTATATTTTTATAGAAACTCATATCATTTTGTTTTAACTGTTTCTATATTTGTATATGTGTACACTTTTCTTGTATTATTTCCATTATGTGTTGTATTTTCTGTCCTATCGAACATTTTGTATTTGGATGTTGCATTACTCCTTCTCTTTTATACCATCTATCCTCTATCACTCTTCCTAAAGTTCCTGCTAATTTATTAAATAACTTTTTTCCTAATTCTTGATAGAAAGCATTTCCGCTAATAGTGCAATAAAAATAGTCATTTAAGAATTTCTTAACATGAAACCAACTGCTTATACTTAATTGGTCTAGTTTTATTAATGCATCTCTTTATAATATTATTAATCCACTATTTGGGTCTTCTCCTATAATTAAACTATGTAATTTATTTGTAAAATTATAGCGGTTTGGTCCCATGGCTACCAAAGCTTGAAATTCTTGGGGGAATTCTGACTTATGTGCTTCCCATAATCCTTTTATTGATTCTCCTAATTAATTTTCCATCTATATATATATATATATATATATATATATATATATACACACACACACACACACACATTGTTTCTGCACCCGTATTTTGATATGTTTTTATATAATCTGCTACTACTATTCCTTTTCAAAGATCTATTACTGAGTTCCACTTTTGTGGATCATGAGCTGCTATATTTAGTATTTTGCCCTTATTACCTCCTTCTTGTAACCTAATAGGTTCTTCTATTGGCATTCTTTTTCCTGTCGGTTTTATATTTCTGTTGCTATTTCTTGACCTATTCTATATACTCTTCTTTTAGGTACATTTCCTGTACTAGTATCTATTGTAATTGGTTGGGTTGTTCTTTGAAATGGGCTAGAACTAGATGAGGTATAAGTTGACTCCAATAATTCTTTTTGGCTTATTATTGAGTCTAGTTCTGTTTCTTCATCACTATCTTGTATTTCTGCTAAGATTTTATCAAAATTTTCTAATTTCTTTTGTGAAATACTTTCTTCTATGTATCCCCAATTATCTGTTCTTAATTCACATTTTTTGAAATGTTCTGTCGTTTCTTCTAATGTTAAACTTCCTAATTTACATCCTTTGCATTTGAAAGTTCTATTTTTATCCTTTTTATTAATTTCCCTTGCTTTTTCTAAGACTATGTCTACTTCAAAGTGTTCTTGTGTTATTTCAATGTTCATAAATGTAGATTCAGTATCGTTTAATGTACTTTCTTCATCTAGTTCTCGCTGAGTAGTATAGTTATAATCTGTGAATCTAATTGAAGTTTCTCCTTTAGAATTGGTGTACATTAAGTGAGATTCTAGTTTTAATATGTTTTTCTTATTGAAATCTTCTAAATTTCATTCTAGTCTTGCGTATTCTTCAGGATTTATCTTTATGGGTTTTATTAACTTTATTCCTCTATTTCCCATTACTTCTACTACATCGTCTACTTTGAGAAGTGATGAAAACACCCCTAAACTTAGCACGGTTTCGTAGTTCAGTCCCTGCACTATTGCCACACTTAAAAATACCCCTGATCTTGGCTATCTGGATTTTAATTCACTTCCGCATTGTCACTGGGCACAGCAAGTGTGCACAAAAACTTTCAGGCACATGGGAGGCTCCACATCAGTTTTTTTTTTTTTTTAAATCAATATTTTTTACATTTCTTTAATTTTTTTTCCTATTCCAACATCTAAATCATCCCCTTCATCCATTAAAAATTATATTTTTTTAAAATCAGAAAAAAAAAAAATTAATGTGGAAAACCCATTTTTTAAAAATAAATCTGGACTGATTTTTTATTAAAAAATTTGAAACTTTTTAAATCTTGAAAACTGAATTTGTTTTAAAAAAAAAAGTGCGAAACCCGTTATTTTTTTAAAAAAAATTAGGAAAATTGATTTTTTTAATTAAAAAACGTGGACTTTTTAAAAATCTGGAAAATTGATTTTTAATTAAAAACCTGGACTTTTTAAAATCTAGAATACTTATTTTTTTAAGAATAAAGTGGAAAACAGATAATTTTTTTCTAGATTTAAAAAATAATCTAATTTTTTGAGATTTCTTTTTTTAAAATGGGTTTTTCACATTTAAAAAAAAAAATCAATTTTCCATATTTGTATAAAACTCCAGTTTTAATCCACTATTTTCCAGTTCTTTTTCAAAGAAGTGTCTTAAAAAATCACTAAAATTGGGATTTTTTAGGACACTTTTAAAAAAAATATCAAGTTTTCATATTTTTTTTTAAAATCCATTTTTTACAGATATTTTAATTAAAACTCTAATTTTTCAGTTTTTTTTTTAAATCAAATTTTTCATATTTAAAATAAATATTCCATTGTTCCAGATTTTTTATAAAAAAAAATCAGTTTTACCATTTTTTAATAAAAAAGAATCAGTTTTACATTTTAAAAAATAATAATTTATCTATGTGGAGGACACATAGGAGAAAATGCCAAGTGGACGGTGAATGCATTCCACTTGCCATGACATGTCTACGTGGGGGTGAATTAAAATCCATTTAGTCAAGATCATGGGTGTTTTTAAGTGTGGCAATAGCTCAAGGACTGAACTACGAAACCGTGCCAAATTTAGGGGTGTTGTCATCACTTTAGCCAATTTGGTATTACTATTATTCGCCATTTTTCCAAAAAATCCTACACACATTAATAAATTATTTTCATTACTCATTTCTTCATATCCTTTAGTCTGTATTCCAATTTTAATATTTTATCCAAATTCTACTAAATTTATCCTAAAGTCTGGACTTATATAAAATATTCCTCAATTATTTGTCATATCTACTTCTGTTAATCCTATTATAGATTTCTTTAAATCTGACCATCTATCATCGTAGATTACAACCAATACTTTGGTTCCTAAGTTCCTTGTGGTTAATCCTATTACTTTAATCCCATATGCATTAAACTCTTTTTTAGAATTTTTTATTTGTCTTACTGATTCAGGATTAATTAGATTTATTGTTGTAACACTACTTCCTATGGCTGATAATTGTTCCTCTCTATAATGCCTATATAATTGTGCAGTACTTGAAAAATATCCTATATTGTATAGGGTCTTTGGGTTAAGTAATCTTAACTGATTTTGCTGAAAATTTTGAATCTCTCTATTTATGTCTATTACCTCGTCTAATTGTTGATTTTCTTTTTGTCTTCTTCTAGTTAAAATTCGTGACAAAATATTATTACCTATTCTATTATCAGAAAAACTTACTCTAGGTCTTTCTTCGTTTGTTGATCTTGACCTACTTGGAAGAAGGTCCATTTTTTCTGTTTTCTAACTATTTTAACTCTTTCTTTTTGAGGTGTTATTTCTACCCTTTTTAATTATTCTATCAAATCATCTATTTCTTTATTTCCTGTGATTTTTGTATTAATTCTTACTTCTTTATCTTTAATGATTTTATCTAATTTTTTGTTAACTTCTAATAGTAATGCTATTATCTTGTTATTTTGTTTTATTATTATTTGATCAGATCTGCCTTGAGGGACGTAATCTGTAAATCCTTCTGGGTAAGGCTGAAATTTAGTTGTTAATTGTAAAGCCTCTTTATATATTGAATCAAAATCATTCATGAAAGAGAAATTTCTTTTAACGTTTCTATTGTCTTCTTTAATTCACTGATATCACTAGTTGAAACTTCTACTTGTTGTGTTATCTTTGCTACTAATTGAGTTGTCTTTATCTCTAATACTTTAGGCTTTTCTATAATAGTTCTAATTAGTCTTTCTATTTCGTTCTTTGAAGGTAGTTTTTCTAGATTGAACTTATTGTTTAAAAACTGAAATTTTCTATCTATTTCTAATTCTTATGATTTTAAAAAATCGAAGTTTTGTTCTAATCTTTCTTAAATCTTGTTTTGTTTATTTGGTGAAGATTCTATTACATCCAATATTCTTGTTGTATTTTTATTACTTTCTTGAGGTTTTTCACTAAAATTTATTATTAAATCTACTAAGGTATTGTATTGTTTATCTTCACTGTGTAATATATGTTCTCCGCTACTGAAATTACACTTTATAAAAATATGGTCTTTTAGTATTCTATATTTCTTTTTTGGATATATTCTTAAATCTAAGTATTCTAAATTCTTTAATATACTATTATGCCTGATTTATCTATTATCCTAGTGGAATCCACACTTTATTTTCTTTTTTTAAACTTATCCTTTTTTCTATTCTTTCTATATCGTATTTTATTCCTTTTAATTCCTAGTTTATGACAGATATTGTATTTTCATTTATAATACTTTGTAAAACTCTTATTTTGTAAAACTCTATTTACTATTAATGATGATAATTCTTGTGTATTTATTACTTCTAAAATGACTTTCAAAGCTTTTTCTATTTTCTTAACCTCTCGTCTACTTTCTATATCTCTATTTAGATGCCAGTCATTGATAGCTATATGTTTAGTCAATGGGTGTTGTTTCATATAGGGATGATTAATATGGTTTAAAGTGTGTTGGTATTTGCTTCTTAGAGGACTTTCTAGATTTTGTATATCCTAATAATCTATTTTCTAATCCTGATATTATATATATTAGTTCTTGTAGCCTTGGTTGGTTGGTCTTAGAGTTACTTAATCTAATATATTCTGGGTATAGCCTATTTAATTCACTTTTTACTTCTAGATAGGAATCCGACGTGTATTATCCTAAGAGAATATATCTTACTTTCTATTTTATAAATCTTATATATTTTTATCCTCACTGTATTTCGTCTGTTGCCCCGTATATTTCCCAAAGAAGGTAGTTTTTGAAGTTTAAAACTTCTATATTATTTTCTAATTCTAACTGATGATTCGTGTCTAAATTATTTACATATTTTATTAGTGTCTTTCTAATATTTCTAGTACTTTTGATTTTTTGAAGGGTAAGATGTGCAATAAGATAATGAAACCATATATATTTAGTAAAACTATGTTGTCTCATAGAAAATATGGTCCAAAAATCATTTAGCTCTGACACCAATATAGAGGGGGAGATATTGAAAATAGAAAATATAATTTTAAAAAGTTTTGGATGGCGGTTGTGTATATCAAATTTTAACAATCCTACTCGGTACTTCCTCACTCCTTAAATATATTTTCATCATGTATTTGTCTTTATATTTCTAAGTTTCTGTGTTTTCTCTTTTTTTTTTTTAACCTGTAAATAAGGAATTTACAGGTTAATCCATCGAGTTTATTAAGAATGTTTTTGTTCTGTCGAACCTGTATTTGTTTGAATATTTCTAAGTTTGTGTGTTTTCTCCCCCCCCCCCCCCCCCCCCCTTTTTTTTTTTTTTATATGTATCTTGACTTAGTCTAGTTAGGACAGGACTCTTCTTACTCTGTTCATCTCTTTCTCTTAACCATTGTTCTTAATAATTCTTTTCTTTAACCACACCCCGGACATGAACAACATTTCATCCTGTATAATCTAGACATTTTCAAGGCCTTTCAAAACCTAGAAATTTATGGGTTAATCCATCAAGTTTATTTAGAAATTAAGAGAATAATCATATACTAACAGTAATGATTCCATAATAACATCAACATACTCAAAACTTACTTAAACATGAATTTATATAATGTAGATTTTTACAAAAAGAAAACTAATAATGTACATAAATGGGAGAGTAATATAGAAACATAGGTTGAAATATAAAAACTTACATGACTTAAAGATGGAGAGAGGTTTCCCTTTCGGGGAACCCCAAAATCAGCTTCCTACACTTGAAAACTTATTCTTAAAACTGTTACTATTTTTACAAGAAAGGTTTATATTACAAAGTTGGGAATTTGGAAGATGATTTTGGCATTGGTGAAAAGAAGGGGAATAGTAGCAGTTTTCACCAATGCCCAAAATCATCTTCCAAATTCCCAACTTTGTAATATAAACCTTTCTTGTAAAATAGTAGCAGTTTCAAGAATAAGTTTTCAAGTGTAGGAAGTCGTTTTATGGTTATTATGGATTCATTACTATTAGTATATGGTTATTTTCTTAATTTCTTAATTAACTCGATGGATTAACCTGTAAATTACTTATTTACAGGTTAAAAAAAAAAGGGAGAAACCACAGAAACTTAGAAATAATAAATTTTAGTGAAAAATCTCAAGAAAGTAATAAAAATATAACTAGAATATTGGATGTAATAGAATCTTCACAAAATAAACAAAAGAAGATTTTAGAAAGATTAGAACAAAACTTCGATTTTTTAAAATCACAAGAACTAGAAATAGATAGAACATTTCAGTTTTTAAACAATAAGTCCAATCTATAAAAACTACCTACAAAGAATGAAATAGAAAGACTAATTAGAACTATTATAGAAAAGCCTAAAGAATTAGAGATAAGACAACCCAATTAGTAGCAGAGATAACACAATAAGTAAAAGTTTCAACTAGTGATATCAATGAAATAAAGAAGACAATAGAAATGTTAAAAGAAATTTCTCTTTCATGAATGATTTAGATTCAATATATAAAGAGGCTTTACAATTACAACTAAATTTCAGCCTAACCAGTAAGAAGAGTCCTGTCCTAACTGGACTAAGTCCAGATATAAAAATAAAATAAAATAAAAGGGAGAAAACACAGAAACTTAGAAATTTGGTAAAACTATGTTCTCTCATAGAAAATATGATCAAAACATCTTTTAGCTATGATACCAATATAGAGGGGGAGATATTTTTCCATAGGAAGTAGTGTTACAACAATAAATCTAATTAATCCTGATACCAAGTATTGGTTGTAATCTACGATGATAGATGGTCTGGATAAAAAGATAAAGAAGTAAGAAATAATACATAATCCAAGTTTTATGTTACATAATAATGGTAGATCTTTGCTCACTAGAGATGGAGTAATTTTCTTTAAAATATTACTCATACACCGGTACAAACGATAAAAACTGAAACTAAAATAAGAAATAGAAAAATCTAGACCGCAGACCAGGTAAACCTGCAAAAGAAAAAGGATAAGTGCTGTGAAGACTATAAAGATAATAAAACATGCTGTAAAATAAAAACAGAATCAAAAAATTTATTTTTAGAAGACAATGAAGACGGAGATATATTTGAAAAGGATTATACTCTGATAGACGTAGAAACAAAATTACATAATTTTAAAACAGGAATAGAACAAATAGTAATAATAAAAAATCAAAGAGATTTAGATAACATAATAAAAATACTTGATGAAATAGAAATAATAGGAGAAAAACCTCTAAAACATCGGGAAAATAATAAGATTGTATGTAAGTTAGATATAATAAACCCAGAATATATAATAAAAATAGCCTCAATAGAAGCTACAAATCAAGACTTAGAATGTTATGACCCAATCTAGCTAAGTCGTGCGGGCATTTACCTTTCCCACCTCGATAAGAGAACCTCAACCCAACGATAGTAAAAACGTAAATAAATAATTAAATAAGCGGAAGAGAATAAATCACGTAAGTCTGACGATAAGAATATAGAACAAGTGCGGAAACAAGAAAATACACCCCAGAGTCTGGGCTAATTCATATAAGAGCATCTAGCTAGAAATATACAAGTCTGAAATGTCAATAATACATCGAGTCTGAGTATGTCTCAGAATGAAAAATAAGACATAGATAAAGAAGAATCTTCAAGGCAGCGGACGTCTTCTAGCTCAACCTATAGACTCTAAGCATATCTCGGAGTGACTATCAGCCAGGAGAAATAGAAGTAGATCCAACCTGGAATTCTGCATTCATAAAAGAATGCAGCAAGTGCTGGTCAATACAAAACCACAGTACTGGTAGGCATCATAGGCAGACTAAATTTAGCTAAGATAACCCAGACTATAAAGTAAGATAAGCAGATAATCAACAAGTATAAGTCAACACAAATCAGAAACCAAGTACACATCGTCACCTAGGTTGTAGCATCTAAACCCAAGTGTGCCAAGTCTCAATATATCCAATCCGAATCCAAATAACACAAGTAAATCACCAGATCATCACAATATAAGTCATAATGCAATGCAATGCATTAATGTATGAAATGCAATGCTGTGTGTAGCGGTTTTATTTTTTCTGATTCACATTTGCACTTGCCTCATTTAAAAAGGAAAGTGTCCTGGGGATGTACGGTTGTCAATCGTACCAGAAAAAAGGAAAAAATATACTTCTACGTGGATGGTGCTCTAAATGGACTTATTTTATAGTCAAGAAATTAGGAAAATCAGTTCGAAAAGGGTTCATTTAAAGCAGTTAAGTCTTAAAAGAATCCTAATCTAACCAAAGTATGGGTAAGGGTTCTGGTGATTCCCCGGGGAAGGTGTTAGGCACCCCGGTATTAAGGATCCGTAAAATACTGTTGACTTACGGGTTCTAATAATATGTGTATGTAGATATAAATTGATTGTAATAAAAATTGTTTTGTTTTATATTCCCGCCAATAGAAATTAGTCTTTCATGCAAAAAAAATACCACTTTCCAAGATTCAAAAGTGGTAAAATTTTGCCCAAAATTGGGCGTTTAGGGTGTCAGACTAGAACACTTAGGCTAATACTCGATGACTCTTAGCTTAAGTAGGACTCTACGTAAGTCCACCCAAAAATAGTTTTTGGAAAAAGTATAGTATAGGAAAATAATTTAGCCACACTATTATAGTCCATATAATATTCTACATACATACATATAGTCCATTTTTTATTTCTATCTTTTTCTAAGTTCCAGTAAATTTTTATCCTTTTTAGCCTAAGTCTAAATAATCATATAGCCTCACAAGTTTCGCCCAAATCAATCCACATGTCTAAGTCCATAGGTTTCATTTTTTATTTCTATCTTTTTCTAAGTTCCAGTCAATTTTTATCCTTTTTAGCCTAAGTCTAAATAATCATATTAGCCTCACAAGTTTCGCCCAAATCAATCCACATGTCTAAGTCCATAGGTTTTCGTAAATGTTCAGATTAGTCCCATGTCACGACCCTAATTACTGATCGTGCGGGCACCTACCTCATTATCACTAGTAGGCGAAACCTTACCCGTTAACCCATTAATCATTAGCCAATTTTAACTTCTTTAATCATTTATACTTAAACAATCAATGATCATGTGAATAAATAAATAACTAAAAAATTCATAATTAATAGATAATATAAGTGCGGAAGTCTCAACTATTACACCCCCAAAATCTGAAAGTCATCGTACAAGGACTCTAATAACAATGTCTAAAGAATGAAGTATATCTCAACTATAATAACAAATGATGTCTGAAATAAAAATAGACATCTGGAAATAGAGATCTTTATATGGCATGGCATGGACAGAAGCTCACCCTCGGATTTGATCGAGCAAACTAGCTTCAAGCTAGAGATGCAATCTGCACTCAAAAAGGGTGCAATAAGGTAGTATCGGTACAAACACTATGTACTGGTAAGCATCATAAGCCGACTAAGTCGTCAAATTTCTTGTTTTCTTACTCTATCTGGCTATTGAACCTGGATTAAAAGGATGACTCTTGCTTTCCAATTGGCTATTTTTGCATTAATTGCGCAGCAGCTACGAGAAAGCCGGTCTTACAAAACAACTCAAAAGATAAAGAAGTATCGTTAATCTCTTCATGCTTTTCAGCATTTCCTGCCTGAGTTGTTGACCATCACCTGACCTCACACAGGAGGCCCTGCGCTGAGTGATTATTAGTTCATGCATATAAGTATAAAATCAACAAGATAGACAGATAGGCACTTAATACTCAAATCCAAGTCACAGAATATCCCATAACAGAGTCACAGCCTAAGATGAAGCTTCTAAACCATAAGTCTGTCAAGTTTCAATAATCTTACCTAATAATCACAAGCCCAAGTTCCTTCCCTATGTAGGGTTACTAATCCATAATTTTACTCAGTCAATGGTCATCATTATATTACAATAGGCATTTGACATCCATACCAAAAGTAGAAACAAACGAGCATATAATAATGCAGAATAAAATGTGATGATGTGCAATGCAATGTAATGCAATGCACTGGCCAAATACACACTGTAACACATGCTACTGATGTCATAGCTCAGTAGTCATGACCTGCAGGGGACTCATGGTGTCCATGTACCACTCATTCCGAATTCACTCATCGGACCCGAGCATAAACCTCTGCTCTGGAAAGAACCTCGGACGCGGGCCACATTAATGTATCCCTCGTTTCTGGAACGAACCTCGGACCACGAGCCATAATCTAGGTCACATATGTGCCTTTCCATATATCTGTACATAACGGTATTTCCTGCCCTCTTATTTTCCATGTTCAAGTCATCAAGTACTATGTATCAAATCGTATCACAAGTTCAACAAGAAGATTATATTAACTTCTTCACTAATTTCACATCACAATGTACGTCTCAACGTATTCCAGTTCATTAGTATGTATGGACTATGAACAATTAGCACTATCAATGTCAAACACAAGGCACCATGCCACAAGTCTTCCAAACCATTTCCATCATGCATGAGTGTATGAATACATAAATGAGTGTAAACGTGGTAAATCAATGCAAGCCAATAAAGCAACAGTGGAGGTACAAGTCATAAAGCCACAAGTCATATCAAGACTTGGATCAACTCAGCCATGAAATGAATCATACAATCGTCTCAACCAACATAATAGTCTATGTTCCTCTTTACTCCCACATATAGCAAGTACGCCTCACAACTAAGTCTTGTATCACTAATAAGCTCCACTTTTCTATATATTATCATCAACAAGAAATCATACATCAAGTGTTCATCTACGTACTATCATAAATATATAAATCACAATTCAGGTCTAAACTTAGTATCCTTTCTTTCTCCGATGATATGTGTCACAATAAGAGAGAATTGAGTACAACACAACAATTTAGGTAATAAGTCTAATCACAATAACAGGGCAACGAGCCACCATTAACAACAATCAACCTAATAGAAATCCATCCTGAATTGCCACAGTGTGAATACAACTACACCTCATATTTCAGTACATAAAGTAATGGCGACGAGCCCACAAAATCAGAAGTCATACCAACCTAGCTAATATCCAACCAAAATACCATGTCCGAAGACCTAATCATGCTTTCTTCCATCAATTGTATAATACATACATTTTGCTAATCAAAGTCTAACTAGAGTAAGCCATAACCTATCTGGAATGCCGAGCAACAGTCTCGAATTGCCAAACCATAGCCTTGCCTTCCTCTTTGGAGAGCCTCAAAATTATTAACGTCCATCAAATATGAATTCTATGTTAGAATATAAATCTAAGGATACCCATATTTCCATAGTTTTACCCGAAACCAAAAAATGGACCTAAAATAGCCAAACCCGAGCCACAATGGCAAAACTATAATTTTATTGAAAATTCAGATACAATATAGTCAAAATAGTACTTTACGAGTCTAAACGAGTCCAACGATACCCATAGTGCTATACTTTTGAAAAAATACCCAAAATACCCCTACAATGTGAATCCGGGTTCATGAGGGTAAAATGGGAAATTTAGTGCACAATTATGTTACCTATCGTCTAGTTAACCTTCAATCTTAATTTTATGGAATGCTATTTATCACAAGATATCCAAATTCATCTTTTCTATTTTTAGCCCTAGGGTTCTTAACCCATTAGTTCTTCACAATTAGTGCATAGGAATGACTATGAGATGATGATAATCGACACATAAATAATGATTACCAGGTTAGAATCTTACCCCAAAGTGCTTGTGAATGCTTTTCGATTGCTCTCTCCCCAACCCTCCAACTATTGAAGGTTTCATCAATTCTTGGGTTCTAATCTTGCACCCACCATTAATGGAGCTTAAGCTTATCATGAGATTTGAGAAAGGAATGATAATGAATCACAAAAGGGTTTGCACTTACCTTCAAGGAGGAACTTCACCTTAGCCCTAGGAAAATAGCCCCTTATGTTTTAGGGAAGTGTTTTTGGGTTTATGAGGGGAAAGACTTGAAAAAAAGCAATTAAAAACGAACCTACTGCCCAGTTGGGCCGCTGTGGCGCTCACCAGGCCGCTGTGGCGCTCACTAGCGGCCAGTTAGAACAGCCCGAACGAAAACGGGCATAACTCCCTCATCCGGAGGCCAAACGCGTCGATTCGTTTTCGTATAGCTTCGTAATTGCGATACGGATCTAATGTTTTAGACCTCACTAAAAAATCTGGAGCCGTTTCTATCCACAAACCTCCGGTGAAAATACTGAAAACGAGCGCGACAAAACCCAAACTCATCCGAAACTCATCGGAACCTCACCAAAACATGTGGACAAGTTCAAAATCATCATAATAACATGTTGGAACTTCCAAAACATTGACACGGGTCATACTAACCCGGCGTTGACCGTGGTTAACTCTAACTTGTCAACTTAACTAGTTTCTCCCTCAAAGACTCAATTTGCACTCAAGCCTTGTGGAGACCAACCCAATGACTTTATTAAGTCATAGATCATACTAACGGAACTTGGGGAAGGGTCAACAAGGTTAAATGGGTCAAAACACTATAACAACTAAACGGGTCGTTACATCCCATATTTTACAAAGTCGGCAGTTTTGGTCTTTTAATCAAATCAGTCCCAGTTTGCACTAAAGTCTCAAAATTAGTCTTGATTTTTGGAAGTAAATTCATTTTGGTGACTTTAACATACAACAATCTCATAAGGGTCTCAATTGACACAGTAATTACACAAATAATAACATAAAATACGTAATTTAAAGGAGATAGAGAATTTGGGCCGACCAAGCCCAAAAGGAAATGTTTATGCAATCGGGTTCGTCTTAATTCCAACGTATGCTCCATTTCTCTCCAAGTTGGGGTTGACTCAATCTAGATACGTTACTGGACCCCGTTAGGGCCTACCAACGGGTTTGGGTGGACAGGGGTACAAACGGGATACATAACATTAGAATACATTCACAAATTAAACTCAAGTAATAAAAATTAAAGCCTATAATTATTACATAGCCAAAAAATAAATTAAAACTTATTGGGCCTAACCCATTAATAATAATCAACGACATCAGATAACCAGAATGGCCTAGATATGAAATAGGCCCAAAACAGTAGGAATAATAAGTCAAGTATGGGGATGCAGATGATAGGCCCAAGCCATTCTCTTCTTAAAAAAAATTCTAAGTGTCAAGAGGTGGTATACTACTCCATTTTTTCTCAAATTTCTCCTAAGTATTAGAACTCTAATATACGTGATATACTGCTAGTATACCACTCAATCTCCTCTCAAAATTTCTAAGTATCAAGACTGTATATACGAGATATACCCTAATGATATACAACTAATGGAGAGCAAAACCTATATGGCATACCCTCCATATACCTTATATACACTCCTTTATACTTATTCACTCCAACTCCCATAAACACCATACTCATACTAGGTAAAAATCTCAACTTTCCTAGTCAACTTTAATATCACAAACAAGTCTTAAATTTCATGTCAACAAGCAGATGGTCTAAAGGTTTTGAAGACTCGGCATTATTCAGTTTCAAAATCATATCAGTGGCCCAACTACCAGTTAAGACCAAACAATACTCATAGAATTCTTACACTGCCCAATCTTTAGAGTGAGCTACCAATAAGTTCAGAATAGGAGTAACACAGAAATGGCAAAGCAACCAAGAAAAAAAACAAGGCAAGAATTGTACATAGCAATTAAAACATAGAAACTATGTTGATTTTGATTTTTAAATGACAAGTCAATCCATGGAGTAGGATAAAGGACCAAGCAGTTTTCAAGCATGTATTTTTGAGCTTCTTACATGTTGAGCCGAATTCCAACCTTTTAAAGATGTGCTAATGAAAAAGAGCAGTACCAAGATAATTTGACACCTAGGACTATGGTCAACAC
>NC_081349.1:56803661-56853223 GCF_029784015.1 Lycium ferocissimum | reverse complement strand
GCATACACAAAAAAAGGTTTTCTATGCTACGAAACTTAGTTTTCCTACTGACCGAGCCTTAAGTAGGCTTCCCACATATCGCCAACGGGACATCAGGTTGGCATGGTTCCGTTTACATAAAAAGGGAAAAGGATACTCTATCTTATTGAAA
This sequence comes from Lycium ferocissimum, assembly GCF_029784015.1. NCBI lineage: Eukaryota > Viridiplantae > Streptophyta > Magnoliopsida > Solanales > Solanaceae > Lycium > Lycium ferocissimum. The sequence continues at coordinate 56,853,072 of NC_081349.1, read as the reverse complement.
ACAGTAAAGGGATACTTATCTTTTTCTACCCAACCATACTAAGCAGGTCTTCATTGTCTTCTTTATCTCCATCTTCTATCCTTATCTTCCCGTGACAATCCAAACATGGCCTTAATTCATGAGGCGTTCCAGTTCAAGCTTGGAATCCACACATTCTTCAATATCATGGCTAGGGCGGCCATGGTGATACACTCAAACCCTTTCTTTTGGGGATCCTGGGCGACCCTGATAGGTTTGTGGCACTGCTCTTATCTTCTTCACACTACATAGTAGGGAGTGGATCCTGGCGTATGACTCTTCGAATTTGGAAAAGTCGCTTCTCCAGAACCTAGCCTTTGATATCCTTTCTGGATGATCCCTTCCTTGGTCATGAGTCAGGAGAGAGTGGGGCCCTCACAGTTGGCTAATTCTCCTTTGATCAATCTATTGGATAAGTTTCCTTTTCAATGCTCCACACTTATTGGCGGTATGTCCTGACTGACTTCGGTGGTAGAGGCAACAACAACAACATACCCGTGAAATCCCACAATGTGGTGTACGAGGAGGGTAAAGTGTACGCGGACCCTGACCCCTATCTCGGAAGATAGAGGTCAAGCTTTACGAAAGACCCTCGGCTCAAGAGAAAACATAAGAAAAGGTCAAATAAGCACAAGCAGTTCAAACCAAAATTAAAATGAAACTAAAAGAAGCGAACAAGTCATGATAGAGCAATCTGAGAAAAGGAAGCAGTAGCTACCACAGATAAATAAGATAATTGAAGTACAAGAAACAATACATAGTAGCAAGCATCAAATGACAATAGACTATATATCAAAACTGCGAATACCTACTAGCCTTCTGCCCTAATCTGAGTCCTCCATAACCTCCTATCTAAGGTCATGTCCTCGGTAAGCATGAACTACGCCATGTCCTGTCTAAGCATCTCTCTCCAATACTTCTTTGGCCTACCTCTACCTCTTCTGAAACCATCCATAGCTAACCTCTCGACCTCCGCATTGGGGCATCTATGTCTCTCCTCCTCACATGCCCAAACCATCTCAGTCTCGCTTCCCCTATCTTGTCCTCCACTGATGCCACTCCCACCTTATCTTGGATATCTTCATTCCTAATCCTATCTCACTTGGTGTGCCCACACATCTATCGTAACATTTTCTGTAAATCATAGAGGGAGCGCATGGTGGCAACAGATATGGGCTTTGTGCGATCTTATGCCTTTAAGAACAATTGTGCATGAAACAGAAGGCTCCTCGAGCTGAGATTCGCACGGGTCTCCATAGACTTTTAGATTGGGGATAAGTAGTTCATCGTCTCCATATGGTATGGGGTCAAGCCCTTCTTGTTTACTGAGTGGGACATAACTCCCAAGTGGAGCTTCAGGTGCCTTTCCCTGTTTTACCCGATTGGCAGGGTGTTGCTTTGTTAGTTCTTCAACATAAGCTAAGAGAGTTTCTGCTTCTCTCATTTTCTCATTGGCTGCCTTAGTGGTTTGTACAGCCTCTTTCATTCTAGCAGTGGCTAGGGCCATTCTATCATCCCATAGTCGGTTTTCCTCACTTATCGCTTCCATATTCTCGTCATCACTGACTAGGTTGACGTAAGGAGAAGTTGCACTCATGCTGTTTGGAGTCTTCATTTCCTATTAGCAAATCAACCATTTAAAAGTGGAGCTAAATTTTTTTTGGTTGCCGAAGTTTAGATGATATATAATTCGCTTTCCTATACTTTGTTGCTCCGAGGCTACTAGCGTACGAAGCAAAATTGTGCCATATGTAAAAATAAATGTATTGCTCCCAAAAAGGTAAAATCCCAGTGCTTTTCATTTAATAGTATTTTCCCAAGTGGGATTACAAGGCTTTTTAAAGTAAATGCAATAATAAAAAAAAGTCCACTCCATGGACAGAAATTCGCTCTCTATCATCTCGTGCCTTCTTTGCCCTTCGAAGGGCGGACTGAATGGCTACATGGGCTGGTATCAATGCTGTCCCAATCCATTTACCCCTCTGATCGTCAGGAAATGACGTCCCTATATCCATGGCTTCCTTAACAAAAGTGTCAAGGCATTCCAAGCTCTTTAATGAAGCATCTGCCTCGTCTGTCAAACTCTCAATTATCTTTTGATCATATTCTATCTTTTTTTGATGATCCATTTCTCTTCCTTCTGTTCGTCGTTTCATTCTTCTAACTTGAATTGTATTCGCGGCTTCCCTATCCTTAGGAAATTTGTACAGATACGGTCCTGGGGTGGCAATAACATCTATCTCAGCCCTAAGCCACTCGTAGTAGTTTTCATCATGACTTGGATTGTTTGGATCCTTATCTAACTCATCTTCCCTTATCACATTCTTCCAATCTTTCTCAGCATCTTTTATACTGTCGATGCGACCTTCTTCATAATATCGTACAAACTCTCCCATACTACCCACATTCGGGATAACCTATCTCATACCAAACTGTCTAAGTACTCTCAATGGAGCGTAGGGTGTGATTCCCCTAATGCCTATAAGCGGTAGATATGGACGTCTATGGCTTTTGACACAAACAGTCTTGGAATGAAAATTAGGTACCCTCTACTTGATATGTTCTTCTCTTAGTCTGGAAAAAATGTGAGCCCATCCTCTTTTATCTTGAACCCCACAAGGCATAGCAGCGACTCCCAAGTCATCTTCTCTCAGGGCGGGATCTCGGCGGGTAGATAAACCGCTCTTATCTAAATGCTTAAGTATCCACTATTGGACTAAGAAGTTGCAACCCTGGAAATAATAATAACTATCGCGGCATTCCCTCAAAGCTCAGTGTATATCTGATAGGATAATAAGGATGATGTCAAAATATTTGGTAATCCCATTTGTTGTAACTCCCCTAAGAACATCATGGGCAACAAAGACAACTCGGGTATCAATAGCTAGGGAGGCATTTTGTGGAAATACCATGGTTCCCAATAGGCAGGTGATAAAGGCTAGTGTTTGATTAGCTTCTCAGGATTGGGGTGAGGAAAACTCAAGGATGTGGTTCTCGTACCCCTATTTGGATGAATACATCCCATATAACTCTCTAAAGGCTATAGTGGTTCCCTGTTCCTAATCGGCTTTGTTAATAGCAAACATGTCTTTGATTTCTTTTGGGGTAGGTTTGTGAGGGATAAGGATATTTTGAGCTAATTTCTTTTTGGATCTGTTAGCACTTCCTATGCTTTCCAGGACATCTCTAATCTCTTCTAAAGTGGGAGTCATCTCTATCTCTCCAAATATGAACACCATTCTGTCGTTGTCTCAATAACCGGTAATGATCTCTAGCAGTCCCAGATCCCTAGTCGTATCCATCAACGAAGGCAGATGCCCTATACAACTCTTTATTACTTTCTTCTGATCATTAGTCAAACCTTTCCACCATATCACTAAACCTGGTGGTGGACCCACAACCATATCAAACTGTACATGAGGAGACATCTGCAAGACAAATCACTGTTAGTTCCCCGCCCCCAGAACAGTAATTTATTTCACATATGGCACAATAATGCTTCCAAATAACAAATAGTGGGATGCAGTGTCTTCAGATTTTTACACCATCTGAACACAGTAAAGTGTCTTTCCTGTCAGATTTAGGTAGGTCTGAGATACCCAAACTGGTCTATGGTCAGTATGCGCTATATCAGTAGGGATTTGGTTCCGCTATACGCTAATTTTTCTAGAGTGGTTTTCAAACGAATGACACGGAGTTACCCAAGCGGATAAGGTGAGGTGGGCTCTCTAAGGTCACCGGGATGACCGCATACCCACTCGACCTTAGAGACCTCCAAAGAATATATTAAAGGTTTTTTGGTGAAGGTATGACCGCAACTCATCCCGCATCGTCACCCTTTAGAAAAATGTAAAATAAATGTCAGGAGTGGCGGAGTATGCATGCATGAATGACAGTTATATTTTGCGAAAATTTAAACACATAAACGATTTATATCACTTAAACAATTTATATCATACAAACACACAAATTATTGGAACCCTTATGGTTAGAACCTTAGATTTTCCCCAGCAGAGTCGCCATCTGTAGCGGTTCTATTTTTTTCGATTCACATTTGCACTTGCCTCATTTAAAAAGGAAAGTGTGCCGGGGAAGTACGGTTGTCAATCGTACCGGAGAAAAGAAAAAAATATACTTCTACGTGGATGGTGCTCTAAATGGACTTATTTTAGAGTTGCCACCTAATTTTTAGAAAATTAGGAAAACTGGTTCGAAAAGGGTTCATTTAAAGTAGTTAAATCTTAAAAGAATTCTAATCTAACCAAAGTATGGGTAAGGGTTCTATGATTTCCCGGACAAGGTGTTAGGCACCCCGGTATTAAGGATCCGTAAAATACGGTTGACCTACGGGTTCTAATAATATATCTATGTAGATATAAATTGGTTGTAATAAAAATAGTTTTGTTTTATATTCCCACCAATAGAAATTAGTCTTTCATGCAAAAGAATACCACTTTCCAAGAATCAAAAGTGGTAAAATTTTGCCCAAAATTGAGCGTTTAGGGTGTCGGACTTTTACACTTAGGCTAATACCCGAAGGCTCTTAGCCTAAGTACGACTCTACGTAAGTCCACCCAAAAATAGTTTTTTTAAAAAATATAGTATAGGAAAATAGTTTTTAAGAAAATAATTTAGGCACACTATTATAGTCCATATAATATTCTACATACATATAGTCCATTTTTTATTTCTATCTTTTTCTAAGTTCCAGTCAAATTTTATCCTTTTTAGCCTAAGTCTAAATAATCATATTAGCCTCACAAGTTTCGCCCAAATCAATCCACATGTCTAAGTCCATAGGTTTTCGTAAATGTTCAAATCAGTCCCATATTTTACAAAGTCGGCAGTTTTGGTCTTTTAATCAAATCAGTCCTAATTTGCACTACAGTCTATAAATTAGTCTTGATTTTTGGTAGTAAATTCATTTTGGCAACTTTAAAATACGACAATCTCATAAGGATCTCAATTGACACAATAATTACACAAATAATAACTTAAAATGCGTAATTTAAAGGAGATAGAAAATTTGGCCCGACCAAGCCCAAAAGGAAATGTTTATGCAATCGGGGTCGTCTTAATTCCAACGTATGCTCCATTTCGCTCCAACGGGTTAGTGGATCCCGTCGGGGTCGTCTTAGTTGGGGTTGAATCGATCTAGATACGTTAGTGGATCCCGTCGGGGCCCACCAACGGGTTTGGGTGGACAGGGGTACAAATGGGATACATAACATTAGAATAAATCCACAAATTAAACTCAACTAATAAATATTAAAGCCTATAATTATTACATAGACAAAAAATGAATTACAACTTATTGGGCCTAGCCCATTAATAATAATCAATGACATCGTATAACGAATGGCCTAGATATGAAATAGGCCCAAAACGGGGGAATAATAAGTCAAGTATGGGGATGCAGATGACAGGCCCAAGCCATTCTCTTCTTAAAAAATTTCTAAGTGTCAAGAGGTGGTATACTACTCCGTTTTTTCTCAAATTTCTCCTAAGTATTAGAACTTTAATATATGTGATATACTGCTAGTATACCACTCAATCTCCTCTCAAAATTTCTAAATATCAAGACAGTATATACGAGATATACCCTAATGATATACAACTAATGGAGAGCAAAACCCATATGGCATACCCTCCATATACCTTATATGCACTCCTTTATACTTATTCACTCCAACTCCCATAAACACCATACTCATACTAGGTAAAAATCTCAACTTTCCTAGTCAACTTTAATATCACAAACAAGTCTTAAATTTCATGTCAACAAGTAGATGGTCTAAAGGTTTTGAAGACTCGACATTATTCAGTTTCAAAATCATATCGGCGGCCCAACTACCAGTTAAGACCAAACAATACTCATAGAATTCTTACACTGCCCAATCTTTAGAGTGAGCTACCAATAAGTTCAGAATAGGAGTAACACAGAAATGGCAAAGCAACCGAGAAAAAAAAACAAGGCAAGAATTGTACATAGCAGTTAAAACATAGAAACTATAAAACATAGAAACTATGTTGATTTTGATTTTTAAATAACAAGTCTATCCATGGAGTAGGATAAAGGACCAAGCAGTTTTCAAGCAAGTGTTTTTGAGCTTCTTACATGTTGAGCCAAATTCCAACCTTTTAAAGATGTGCTAATGAAAAAGAGCAGTACCAAGATAATTTTGTCACGACCCGACTAGGGGCCATGACGGGTACCCGGGGCTAACCACCGAGCACCACTCATACCATTGCCCATCGTACACATCAAGCGTTCATTCATTAATCTTATACTCAAATCATAGGAAAATCATTTTTCACTTTGAAACATAATTACCTTTATATACATAAGCCCTTCGGCTATCAAAATATTATATATATACCAATGGGGAAACTGTGAGACCATATTACCCGCACATACGTATCTACGAGCCTCTACTAGAGTACTAAACATATGGACGGGACAGGACCCCGTCGTGCCCAAAACATATATGTACACAAAATAGTAAATCAATGGCACCTCCGAAATAATGTAGTGCTCTCAAAAGTCTGCTAATCGGCTCCTATGAATCTGGGTCGCCTCCTTGTCTACCTGTGGGCATGAGCACAAAGATCCAAAGAAAAGGACGTCAGTATGAGCATTGTACTGAGTATGTAAGGCGTGAATAAAATGAACATAATAGAGAAATCATAAGACATGAGATGAGGATATAACACCTTAACTTTTAAGAGTAAGTGCATTTTCATCATATCACATATACCATGAAATCACATATATCATCATATCACGTTTATCATATCACATATGTCCTCATCGTTAACCCGCGTCCGGGTAACCATCATACGCTGCCCACTAGTAGTGGTCATGTCCGGCCCTCTAGGCACGGTGTACTCATACGTAGCCCACTAGTGGTGGTCATGTCTGGCCATTCAGGCACGGTGGAACCATAAGTAGCCCGCCCTAGCGGTGACATGTCCGGCCATCTAGGCACGGTGGAATCATATCATCACATATATCTCATAACTTATCATGAACTTTTCATAGAGCATGCATTAGAATTTAAAGACAATCTATGAAAATCATATCATATTCGTAGCAAGAACTTCATAAAAAAAATATCGTATGATAGGCTTATAATCTCTAAACTTAAGCTCATCATTACCATTATCGTATTTATGGCATATCTCTTACCTTTATCTCATATGAAATCCTCTATGAACATAGACTCGTAATTTTTCCGGAACATTTGTCATAGGACATGCATTAGAGCTCATAGACAATCTATAACAATATCCGGGTGACATAAGGTCGAGAACCCCCGATTACATTATGGAGTGATCATATTCATCATATCTCACCTTGAAGGAACTAACATTTTAAGGTGAGTGTGACACAACGAGTAACCTCAAGGGATCGTGAATAGGGTCATTACGTTGTAGAAACATCATATCGTATTCATAGCAAGAACTTCATGGAATCAGCATATCATGAACTTTAGAACTTTTAGGCTCAACTCATAGTCATCATCATCATACCACATCGTATCTCTTTTCTTTATCTTATGAAAAGCTTTTCATAACCATAGACTCATAATTTCCGATGTGTAGGAAAGTCATGGAAATATAAGAGAATTCATACCATGGAGTCATGCCTTAGAAAGAAAGGACTAGCCTTACATACCTTTTCATTTAGCTATTCTATCGCTTGCTTGTTCTCCTTCAACGCTCACGTTGTTACCTTCAAGAGAGTTCGCATTAACATTAGCTAATCGATCACATGAACATGCTCAACTAAAGCTAGAGAAAATTGGGCAGCATTTCCTTTGTTTATACAACTTTTCCCATATTGTATATCAACTCCCAAACATCTATAATAACATTCACAATATTATAACCAATAATCTTCATTCACTCTACCTTATCCACATTTCACAATTTCACTTCAATCCCTCCATAATTATGGTCATAGTTCACTATTACATTTACTCACATATAATGCTTATCCCATGTCCTTAATATCATTTATAACATAATTATAATCACAACTTATCAAGAATCATGACTCATCCCAAGCTACTACTAAAAATCTCATTATTCTCATCTTTGTGACCCATTTCCTATTTCCTTTCACAATCTAAGTCTTTCAACCTCTCAATATCTCAAACAACATGGAATAATCATAAAACTTACTTTAGATAGTGTGGGAATGAGCTTTGAGTGGAAATACTTCACTTGAGCCAAAACCCTAGTTCACTTCCAATGGGATGTCTTGCCTTGGATGGACTCCAATGAGTTTCTTACATTTAATTTCCTTGGTTTGACGAGGTTGATCATGAATCTTTCTTGAGTTCTTGTGGAAGAAGTGTGGAGAGTTTTCTAGAGGGTTCTTGAGGTGTGGAGTGAGAAAATGAAATGAAATAATGAACTTGGGTCCTCCTTATATCAACTTAAAATCTATCCCGACACGAACATACGGACCAACATATGGTCCGTATCTTTTATACTGGCCGTATGTTTGGTCCAGTGAAGGTCCCATTCTGGGCAGAACATATGGCCTAACATACGGCCAGTATGTTTTATACAGCTAGTATGTTGGACCGTATGTTGCCCCAACTTCCGGAATTCGTTCTGGTCGCCTCGTTTGATCTCCAATCCTTATGGAACCTTCTTAACACTTGTTTAACACCTCAATAACAATCTAAGGGACATTATAACTCTTCTCCAAGGCATCATTAATTCATCATTAACTTATTACTCGTAAATCTTTCTCGATACATAATGTATACCTTGCCTTTCTTGGCAAACTTTCTTCTCTTACTTCGAATGTCTTTGAAATCTCAATTAGGATCATCAAATGCTATTTCTTACTTATTGAAACATTGCATGCTTGGTGCCCTTCATTAGTCTATTCACTGTGCATCAACGAAAATTTTTCCGAGGTGTAACAAATTTGTCACCTAAGACTATGGTCAACACATTGCAAATTCAAGAAAAGGGGAATAGTGCCAATTTAGTCTTAAGAAGTTTTTCAGTTCTTAGATTTTCCAAATTTTATACTCAAAAAGTTTTGAGGATAGTCCAAAAATAAAGGTCCTGTCTTAAATCTTTTCTAGAAATACAAAGTGATTGACAGGATAGAAATAGTAGTCAAAATGAGTTACAAGCATGGTCTTCAAACAAGTCAAGGGACATTTCTTCAAGTGACAGATCCTATAGGGTATTCACAAAAATGTTGAAAAATGTTCTGATTTTGAACTTATTTTTAAGATTGCCTAATTATACTAGTGAGGTAAATGATAGTTATACACATAGTCCTAGAAACAAATATCCAGATAAAAAATACTTGTACAGATTTCAGACAACTTCAAATATGAATCAAGCAGCGGTTTCAAATGTAAATATTGGTCCTTAGAGACATGAAGTAGGCAGGACTATAGCAGCATCAAACTGACAGGGAAGATGCACAATCAACTCCCAATTTCCTCCTCCACTTTTAAACTTTCCTTTACCCCTCAAGTGTTTTAAGTTAAACAGACTTCTCAGTAGACATTTAGCAACATTTCTACTTATAGAACTTAGAATAAGATCATCAATCAGGCAAGAAAGTGGAAAGTCAAATTGAGAACAAACAAACACAGCTTTAATCTTTTCAAAATGTTGACAGTTTTTCCTTTTTTAAACTGCTGCAACCAACAAAACACAGTCTAGAGACAAGTTCATAATCTTGAACTAACACCTTTTCAATCATGTTTTAAAGATGGACAAACTCTAAATTTCAAATGTCACATAAACAGTTTTAAAGGGAGGGGAAACAAGATAAGCAAACAAACAAACAAACCATTTCATTCTCAAAAAAGTTTTAAGAACCGATTTTACCAAAAACACAGGTAAAAAAACTCTTCTTCACTTTCCAAACCAGTCTTAGGTCCCAAAAACCAAATTATGATACATATTAAACAAGCCTTTAAGTAAAACAGCTAATTCTAGGTTCAATTTGAACCTTTAATTACTTAACAAGGAATCACAAGAAAGCTGTTTTGACATAGAACCAATCTTTACCTAACCTTAAACTTTTCAGATTTAGAAAATAGGCAAAATGCAAACTATAGAACAATTATCAATCATGGTCCATTAGCCTTAAATCAAACATGTTCCTTTTTTTAAAATTTCAGACTTAGATAACCAATTATCACATAAAAGGTTCAATTTCTTCCAAGATAGTGAAATTTACTCAAAACAGTGTACAAGTGGGAAGTATGGACATGTCATATCACACAAAGATGTACTTTAAGCCAAATTGACCATGAATGGTCTAAACAGTATCTCAATAAGGCCGATAAGAACCATAGTCTAGCTTAGGTATGTCATAAGTTATGATTCCCACATCATGAGTCACACAACAAAAGTAGCTCCAAACAAGTAACCCAACAGTTCAAGAAAATCTAAAGTGAATTCATACAGGGTACATGGTACTCATCCTAGGATCATTAAAGGCAAATGGTGATCAACACAATCAAGGCAAAACACAAAAAGGAAAAATGGACAATACACATATTGAAGCTTATTCTAAAACAAGGAAGAGAGGTAAACTGAACTAACAAGGGAAAAACATAATGTCTAAATCACTTTTTAACTCAATTCCTAAACCTCTTAACATTCAATCTTATAGTACTAAATCTTTTAAAGCTGTGATCAAGCTAATTAGACATAAAACAAAACACATTATGGAAAGTAAGTTTGAACACATATAAGACACACAAAGAAGGGAAAAAAAACAACTTCTACAAATTCAGGAATCACATTCAACTTTAAACTGGTTTGAACCCCCTTATACTTATTTTGAAAACACAATTCAATTTACAACTTCATTATGACTCAAAAGATTTCAAACAGTACAAGCATTGGAAGTAAAGGGCCAATTCTAGCCTATTTAACTTTTAATCTTTCAAAGTTTCTGGACATGGAACAAATGCAAGACCATACAGAGGCTCACAAGACCACAATTTAGCAAACAGGTTCCAGACTCTAGCTTTAACATTACTTAGTTGGTTCCAGAATCTCAAAACCTCATAAACCACACTCAAATGCTAGACACACCTTCTTTGAGCTATCTTGACAAAGTTAAGAATTAACAAAGCATCCAAGTTTTCATTTTTAAACTCTACCTACATTTAGACAGTTTTTTAGAACTTCAGAATCCTCAAATTACATCTCAAGAACAGCTCCTACTTTTAAAATCATTTTTTCCTGGCAAAGCAAAAGGCTAACAGATTACAAATCAAGCTATAAGTCCTTCAATCAAGTTAGTAGTTTTAAAGTCAAGAATGACTTGCAAATTCTGTTTTCACACTCAAACTCATGCAAGACATTCGAATTTTCATAAATTGCAATTAAACTTAAACAAAACTCCAGGATCTGTTTTTAGGAAGAAACTCACTTATTTCAAACAGGTTTTAACATTCTTGGAAATAGTCATGTAGTTCTAAATAAGTCAAGCTATTGAAAAAAAAAAAAATAGTTACGCAACAATGAAGGAAAGAAGTCCCTTTTTATACTTGTGACTAAAACAAGTTCAAAAAGAAAACATTTTTGGACTTAAAGGTGTTTTTACTTAATCATATTTTCCTTTCAAACCTTCCAAACTGTTTTCCAATCTAACTTATAATTTCAAACCATCAAACAAAGTTTAAGGAGATATAAGAGCACAAACTAAAACAGATTTTCAACCAACTAATATTATTTAACGAGCAACATTAAAAGTAACTAACTTAGACCAAAAATATCAAACTCTACTTAACTTAGTGTCAAAAATCCTAACCTAAACTGTTTTTTCTTCATTTTTTATTAATTTAACCAACTCAAAGTTACTTAACATTATCTGAGTTTAAGCTTCCTAACTCCTTTTTCAATTTCAAACCACAAAAGGGACACAAAATGCTCACTTAATCATTAAAATAGAATCAAACTAATATGTAATCATTTTTTCTAACTAACAAACATCACAAACAATAGATAATCATATCTTGAACTGAAAACAAGGATTGAAATAAGATTTCACCTTTTGATGGGGCAACCTAAGATCAAAGGAAAGATTGAAATCGAAAGCTTCAACACTAACCAAGTCCTTAATACCTTCCTTCAATTTTTAGAAAATAGATTTGTATCTTTTAAGTAGTATAGGTGATAGAGTAGTGTATCTTAGTATTTTCTATTGTGTATTGTAGTATGTAGGATAATAAGCTTAGTATATTTTTTAGGGTATAAAAAAAATCTCTCCCTAAAATGATGACAAGACTTTCTATATATAGGAAAATTCAAGGGTTTTTAGGGTAGAAAGGGTAGGGTATGTCCTTCAAAGCAGAAATTCCCCTCCCCCCTCCCCCGCCCCCCGCCCCCCCTCAAATATTCAAAAATTCGAATTTCAGGCAAAATAGGATAAGGGATTTTGCAAAATTGTACAAATAGTACCATTATCCAATCAGATAATGTACACCCCATAATACAAACAAAAATCCAGCCAGATTGTGCCAAATATCCAAGTCAAAATCCCTAAAATTCTAAAAATGACCGAATAGTACACAGGACAAATAAAAACAAGTCAAACGGTACCAAATAGTACTAAAATAGATAAGAATCCTAAAAATCATACTCGAATGGGACGGGGTTTCTAGGGAATTTCCACTAGGTCATGTTCACGTGTGGTAGGGTACACAAGATGGCCAAGGACTCGAGGTGCTGCCCATGAAAACCCTACTATGAATATAGCCTGAGTAACACCCTAGCATTAATTGATTTTAAGGTCAAACATACGGATTTTAATCGAATTAAACCTGGTAATCAATAGAACAAGGGGTGAGGATTAAAACCCCCAAAAAATTAGACCCAAAACGGCCATGGAGAAGGCTACAATTGAACCGCGATGAAACCCTAAGTCAGTTGCCATTATCGCCTCAAAGGGAAGACGAAGGGAGGTCGGTTGGTAAATGAAAAGTGGGGGTGGAATGTTTATTTTGATAAACTTCCGCCCCCTTATTTTTTAATAAGTCCCCCCCCCCCCCGCCCCGCCACAATAGTTTTGAAAGGGTTAAATTCAACCCCTCCCCTATTCTAAGTTAAAATAAAACTAAGTATTAATATACGCGTATAAAAATAGTTATTTAGTCAAATAAAAATTAAAACCTGCAAATTTAAAATATTAGCTTCAAAACAAGCCTAATATCGATATTGTTCCGAGCAATATTTAAAAATTTGGACTCACATCATTTTCACATATTACGGTTATTGTCACGAATCTAGTGTCGACTGCATCGTTATCCTCATACGAAGCTTGCGGTATACCAGTTCGGGATCACATCACTTATAGTCAAAAATACCCAAATGTAGACTGCACATCAGAGTGCAGTATCATATTCCTTTCATGATAACTACTAACTTTTGTATCCAGAATTACAACATTTAGTTAGAATTTTCAAGTTAACTGCTGCATATTCAAGTGCGGAGCCTTTTCTCATGACTACCACTATCCCTGAACCATGGTTACGTTAACTTGAAATAGACTGCAATAGCTACCGTAAATCTTAATGTAGGAATCATATTCGTATTTCAACGATTGCGGACATCAACCTCGGACTTATGCTACCTATTTTTGTCTATATATATGGATGACGACTCAGCCCCTTCGGCACGTAGTCATCTAATCTATATCGTCATTTTGAGGAATGAAGCTTACCTTGGTGGCAAGACTTACACTTTTCTTTTTTGACTCCAGGGAAGAATACCCGCCCGTCAACAGAGTTCACATCTTCCAAAAGGACTAGACTCGATTGTGAATACGGCATTTCAATGCCGATATCAACGCATCATTTTAAATTTTTAGATTTTTGAACGTCCACTCAGCCAATGTATCAAGGCAAGCCATGCGACGTCTAGGCCAGGGTCTCGATACCTTAATACAATACTGTTTAGTGGAGACCCAGCTTTCGGTACCGTGATTATATCTCCTAGTAGTCTTTAAAGTTTTTCGTTTGTAAAAATCTTCGTGCTTTGAAAAATGAACAACCTTATCAGCGTAAAGAAAATTTTACTTGGGGAGGGCTTCGTTACCCTTTCGTAAACTTGTTTGCGCCGCTATTCCTTGACGCTTCTTCTTCACTTGGCTCGTTGTCATTACCCTATTTTAAACAGTCTAGAAAATGAGTTAGTGTAAAACTGTTACACCCCGTATCTTCGAAGAAGCACTTACCAAATTTGAAACATAAGTACGTTGAGTTATGGTTAAGAAAAATCACTTTGGAATATAAGAAGCAAGCATTATTAAGTATACTTAATGAGTGAAGGATGTATATAAGGCATACTAGAAGGTTTTATAAGGAAATGAGTAGAAAAAATGGAGTAGTACAAATTTGGAGAAAGGATGGGTAATGTTTTGTATGAAAATTTTTATCTAAATTGAGGGACGAATATCTCTTAGCATATGAAGTGTTTTGAAGTGAAACAAAAGCCTAAAATGAAGTTTGTCGAGTCTAGTTTCCAACGCAACAAACCTCTCATCGATTGGACATCGGAGTAGAGAATTATGGACATTACAAGTTCAGCTGACAGAGCAGAAACGCGTGCTACAACAACACTTTCTACGATCTCTGCTACAGTAAAATGCTACAGTGAACCCGACCCGAATTTGACCCTTATATAAAGGGTAATAACCCCCTTTTTTCATCAGATTTTCATGGAAAATTTCAGAAATTGAAGAGAGAGAGAGAGGGAAACAAAAAGTGAGCAATTTTTAAGTCGCAGAGTAGTGGTTTATGTCCGGGTAACGCATGGTTGTGATTCTAGTATTATTTTGCGGTGGATTTTAGCGTGGATATTGAGGATATTTCTGTCTTAACAAGAAAAAAGGTATGAATCTTTCTCTTTTGGTATTATTTAAGGCTTATTTACGGAGACAAAGTCGTTAAATAATTGTGTAGTAAGTTGGTTAGTTATGGAAGTTGAAAAACAGCGTGTGGGCTGTTTTATGGTATATATTGGTGTTGGAAATGATATTATTGATTTTGGTATTGTTGTTGTTGTTGTTGGTTGCTGAATTGAGATTTCGGGCTAGGCATATAAACAGGGGAAATGTTGCCCGATTTTCGGCAGGATATAAAATAGTTTGACTTGAAAGCTTAGCACAAATATACTACGACGAGTCTAACGATTGTGTGAACCCTCTTAAACGTAGACTTGCGAGCTTGGACGAATAAGTGTAGATAATTGGAGGCTGAACAGGTATGTTAAGGCTCGTCCCTTTCTTTCAAAGGCATGATTCCTAAGTTATGATCCCATAAATGTTTTCATAACCTCCTTGTTTTCAAAAGCTAGAAGTTCATGACTCTTAAATCTTCTTATGATGTTAAATAAACTATGTTCTATGATGACTGTGACGATGATGATGATTCTCTTCTAGCAACTCCGAAGCTATGATTTGAGAGCATTTTGAGATTGCTGAGCCATTCCATGAATCCCTAGATCTTACTTATTGTTGAAGGTCTCACCTCATAGTATTCATTCCTTCGAGGTGAGATGTAGCGAAGATAATGATTCTATTTCCAATGTTATCTAAGTTCGTGATTCTCAAGATTCCCGTGACATCGTCGATTTCATCCTACGATGGTTAATCCTTCAGGAATGATATGATGATAATGGTAAAGCCAATGATGGTGTTGATTTCATGTATGTATTTTTTTTTTTGTGTATATATGTATGCATTGCATCTCACTGATCAGCTAGGGATAATACCGAGCCTACATAGCCGGGTAAGATAACACTGAGTCCCAAAAGGGCCGGGTAAGATAACACCGAGTCCCGAAAGGGCCAGGTAAGATGACACCGAATCCCGAAAGGGCCGGGTAAGATAATACCATGTAAGACGCTATGTTTATATATAAGTATTACCGCGCCTTAATGGCCGGGCAAGATGCTATATATATTACCGTGCCGTAATGGCTGGGCAAGATGCTATATATATTATCGCGCCTTAACAGCCGGACAAGACATTATATATGGATATATATGGAAAAGTCTTCTTTTTTTTTAAAAAGCTAAGCATGCACGACATTCGCCTTAAAAGGGCATTTAGAGGCACAGGTTGATCTCTTTTACATTACTTTATCTTCATACGTTCATTATATTATTTTCCATGTTCGGTATCTCTTACATCTCTTACTATGCTACTATTCATGCCTTACATACTCAGTACATTACTCGACGTCCCTTCTTGTGGACGCTCGTGTTCATGCCGCAGTGTGGATAGACAAGACGAGGATCTTTCATCGTAGGCTGCCTTCAGGTACCAGTTATGATTGGTGAGCTCTACTTCTTCCTGGAGCGCTGCCGAGTTAGGATGTATATATGTTTGTATGATTTTTGTTCAGGGCATGTCGGGGGCCCTGTCTCGACTTATATACTTCAGTCATATTCATAGAGGCTTTGTAGACAGTTCTTTTGTATAGCTTCGTTATGTTCTGTCGGTCATTATATTTGCATCGTGGGTCCATTGGACATATATTTATACATGATATTACGTTCATATCTAGCCTTAGCCTTACTTTGTCATTCGAGACATAGAGAATACAAGTTATAAGTTGGTTCGCTCGGTTTTCGTAAGGTGTCGGGTGCCAATCACGCCTTACCAAGGGTGGGGTGTGGCAAATTGGTATCAGAGCAGTTCTGTCCTAGGGTTGTCTGCAAGCCCTGTCTAGCAGAGTCCTGTTTATGGGTATGAAGCCGGCCACATTTATAAACAGGAGGCTGCAAGGCATTTAGGAATGATTGACCTACTTTTCTCATCTTAGATCGTGCGGGAGAGCCAAGTCATAGGAAATGAAATTTCTTGTACTAACCCTTGATTTTAGCGGAAGAATGGTGTTGATAAAGGAAGAGGATGATGATATTAGGATTACAAAAGTAAGTCACTTTGTTGAAATTATGTCATCAAGATGTGCATCTTCTATGAGAATAAATTGGTCATAGTCAAGATAAGTCGATTGAACAAGAAATCGAGGGGAATTAGTTACGTGTATAATTTAATGATAAGTTCGGTGTAAGATTGCAGAGACGACGAAGTTGAAGGAAACGATGCAAGAGGTAAGTAATGGTAAAAAGGATTATAAGTCGATATGGTAAGAATGTTGCAAGTATTATTGAAATGTATAGCCAATGAATGGAAGGAAAAGTGACCAGGGAAATATACAAGGACGATTGATAAAAGTTCAAGTATATTCCGAGTTGTGACACATGAGGTAAGTTTTGTCATCTTTGCACTTCTATTCGATATTGAGAGCCCTGTGAGGCTAAGGTGTGTTACGCATGTATATATTTGACCCTGTGAGGCATTGCATGTATTTTCTGGGTTGCGTGCAGGGTTTGGATAGTAAGAAGTATAGGGGGAAAACTCTGTCAAAATTTTCCTAAAATCTAAGGACGAGGATTCAAGGATATTGCGTTGGTCGAAACGAGCTGGTGACAATGAACCCTCGTGAAATTTCAAGTTGCTAGTTATATCAATTGCGAGAGTATATGACATAAAACCATACAAATAATCGCCATGATGAGATGGCTAACAGAATGGTGCAAGCACGATGAGAAGCATACTTCACTCTACAGCCCTCTAGACCAAGAGGAGGACAGGCCAGCTACAGGTATATGAGTCTTTTATTAGAACTTCTTATGTGCGTACAACTATTGTAGGATACCATTGATAGTTGACGAATGGAAGTTTTGAAGGACCGATAACTAAAGTACTTATAGATAGTCATGCGGCTAAGAAGTTTTACTCGCTACAAGGAATCTTAAAATTTAGGAATGGAAACGATTGTATGTGTTGATTGATGGCTTGTCATCGGGAGTTCCAAAGGTTAAAATAGCATTTGCTTCGTCGGAAGAGTAAGGAATCCTTTTAATCTGGAGAGAGATGCACTACGAGAATTTATCGGAATCCGTTAGAATTTCAGTCTGTTCTAGGTTATGTGATAAAGGTCACGCAGTAGGGTGGATGCGATCATAACAGCACTAACCCACCGGATCCCATTAGCACTCCAAGGTTAAGCGTCTTTGGTGAGAGTAATACTAGGATGGGTGACCCCTTGGAAGTGTACTAAAAGCCTTACAAATTCGAGAGATAAGGGACGATGAGAAGCTAGACTAGCCTAAGGGAAATTGGTGTATGCGGAGTGGTTGGAAACCTCGAAGAGGTCGCGAAGGACAAGGCGGACTAGATCGGTGGCGAAAGAAGGTGCATCACGGCTCTAGAACTAGGATAAGTGTGAAAGGTATTCGGAAATACTTTGGAAGCAAGGCGTTAGTAAATATATGTATGTATGTGTATGAAATCCCATATGTGGTCACGTCGAAACGATATGTGTGCCCCAAAGAACCGACGTTGCCATATATTAAAGGCATTAATCGAACAGGGTAATGAAGTTCAAGTGACAAAAGTGGTACAAATGTTACAAGGTAAGTTGATGTTATTTTCACTACAGGTTAGAGTTGGAAAGTCCTAATGCAATAACATCAGGGAAAGAAAGAAAGTGAGTATGCAGGAAGTAAGAATATCAAAATGTTGCGAAAAAAAATATAAGGAACAAGGGTGAGTGAAACTTCCAAGAGAGACAACGGGCAAAGCAAGGGACTATTTGGATAAAATTTGAAGGTAAGCATGCGAAAGGGATAAAGTGCGGTAGTATGGAATAAAAGATAAATATGTAGGGTTAGAGAACAGACTTCGACAAGTGGGACTAAAAGGTAGTGACCACTACTAGGAATGTGAAGTAAGAGAGAGAATGATCAGGCCTTGCAACGATACTAAGAGATTTCCTGCTTTCGAGAGGTATATAAAGGGATAAATGTGTAGTCATACTGACGCGGTTGCCTCGGAAACGAAGAAGCTTTCCTAAAAGATGATTTAAGAATAGAACGGATTTGCACGTTTAAAGGAATATTTCATGAACTTCAGGGTCGATACTATGAAATAACAAGTGGAGAAGAGCGCTCGAGAAGGAAGGAACTTAAGGAAGGTTTGAGGATTAAAGTAGGAAAGGTACACTAATGGAAATTTGGTCAAAAGGAGAGAGAGAAGAAGAAGGGAAGAAAAGAAAAATTGAGCAATCACCAAGGACAAGCGAGAGGATAATGAATTAACAAAGCTAACCGAGAGGTAGTACATCAATGACATAGGATGAGGATAAGAAATATCGAGATTCGATTATAGAAGGATGTATGGGAAATATTCATGAGTATGGACTAGCCTTGGCGGCAGGAAGGAGAAGAAAGAAGAGAGTTTATTTGCAAGGATTCCACGAAACGAACAAGAAGTGGCAGAACACTAGAAGAACTACAACGCATAGGTGGGATGCAAATAAGTAGTCAAGGAAGATTTCGGATAAGTGAGAAAAAGGGATTCATAGCGGAAGTGGAAGAGTGTAGCATATTAACTTTCAATGGTACATTGCAAACGTAAAGTGAAACCGAAAACTCAGAGTAAAAAGAATTTCAGTGATAATAGTTGTGGAGGAAGACGAGGGACAAAAGGAGCAAAGTGTGACCAAACGTTCCATAAAGTATTTTGATGATTCCAATGTCCCCGTTAACCTATGGATTCGAGAAAATGTTCAGACACAAAAGTTAGAAGTAGAAGGGCCTTAAAGAAGGTAGCGAGAATGGATTGGTAATGCATGAGCACTTTGGTTACATGCAAAGCCCTCGATTAGCAGAGAAGAAAATAAGTCAAGCTCTACGGCGGAGAACCCTAAGTATTATAAGAGACCAAAACAATTGACGGATCATCGAGATAAGTTAATGACTACCGATACTGAGTTACTAATGTATAAGAACACCCTAAAAAAGGGGGAAGAAGCCAGATCTAGTCCTAAAACGAGGTATGGCATTGTCAAAATTCCAAGGAAAGAAAGATTTTAGCTTAAAGAGGCCAAAATTCGGGACGTAGTATATCAAGAATGCATTAAGAGGGAGCGTAGACGAATTAAAAGATTAGCATACCACAAAGGGTATGAAAGGGAATTAAAAATGGATTAAGAGAATACTTCATGCGGACGTGAGATATGATATTTCTAGACCAGAAATTTGTGCCGCACCTAAATAGGCGACGACGTATCCTAAAGATTAATAAAGAGAGTAAGAAAGGTTTGCAAGCTAACTACAAAGAGAATGACGAAATGGATGATGAGTACAAAGGACACTTTGGGTATAACGGAAGAAAAATCTTGATGTTAAAGGAAAAATATGACAATCTAAACAAAAGGAGTAACGATAAGCGGTGTGGCAATCTCTAAGTGGAGGAATAACGGTGTGGGTGCAGATAGAAAGGCAGCAGCATCACTAGAAATTAGAAAGTATATCACGAGTCACTAACCATACCGAGTACAAGGGTATGTATTATAGAATTATATGAACCATCAACGTAAGGTTATGCCCCGTAGATGGGAATGGACACCTTAGGAAAGCCAACAAGAAATGACGGCTAACTAAATGATCAACTGGAATAAGGAAGTCAAGTGTAAGTATACCATACCGATGTTAGGAAAAAAAAGGTTGTGGTAAAGTGAGAATTTCCCTAACTTCATAATTATAAGTTATATTGCAAGATTTGAGGCAAAGGAATTAAAGGGAGAGTTTTGACAAGAACTCGAAGATATTGTGAGCTATAGACCAGTTTGAACTATGATTATTGGTTCATCGCAATCTATAATCCTGCTACGAGGAATAATAAAGATGGTGATGGAACATTAGGAATGTACGTATTTAAGAAATCGTATTGATGATATGGTTATAACCGATCATGGAAAGGAATTAAGATGGATGGTTGAAGAAGCGTAACCGTTAAGAGTAAGGATTTGTCAGTAGCAGAGTACCGCTGAACAAGCAATTGAACGTTAGTATAAGAAATGAGAATGGAATACTAGTTGACTTGTGACTATGTATATGTGAGGATTGAGTACTGCACGGCTCACAAATGAATTTGATAAAGAGCTAAGAAAGAACAGGACGAAACTGACCAAATTATAGTATAAGTAAGCGGTAATTGAACCAAAAATTCAATCAGGCTATTGAGGATCGGCACACTACAACATTCGAAGACGAATGTTTTTAAGGGGGAAAGGATGTTACACCCCGTATCTTCTAAGAAGCACTTATCAAATTTGAAACATAAGTACATTGAGTTATGGTTAAGAAAAATCACTTTGGAATATAAGGAGCAAGCATTATTAAGTATACTTAATGAGTGAAGGATGCATATAAGACATACTAGAAGGTTTTATAAGGAAATGAGTGGAAGAAATGGAGTAGCACAAATTTGAAGAAAGGATGGGTAATGTTTTGTATGAAAATTTTGGTCTAAATTGAGAGACGAATATCTCTTAGCATATGAAGTGTTTTGAAGTGAAACAAAAGCCTAAAATGAAGTTTGTCGAGGCTAGTTTTCAACGCAACAAACCTCTCATCGATTGGACATCGGAGTAGAGAATTATGGACATTACAAGTTCAGTGACGGAGAAAACGCGTGCTACAGCATCGCTACACAAGTACCGACTGCTACAGTGCTGCTACAGTAAAATGCTACAGTGAACCCGACCCGAATTTGACCCCTATATAAAGGGTAATAACCCCCTTTTTTCATCATATTTTCCTGAAAAATTCCAGAAATTGAAAAGAGAGAGAGAAGGAAACAAAAAGTGAGCAATTTTTAAGTCGCGGAGTAGTGGTTTATGTCCGGGTAACGCATGGTTGTGATTCTAGTATTGTTTTGCGGTGGAATTTAGCGTGGATATTGAGGATATTGCTTTCTTAACAAGAAAAAAGGTATGAATCTTTCTCTTTTGGTATTATTTAAGACTTATTTACGGAGACAAAGTCGTTAAATAATCGTGTAGTAAGTTGGTTAGTTATGAAAGTTGGAAAACAGCGTGTGTCACACCCTTAATCCGATAGGGTGTGATGGGCACCCGACTCTTATTTAGGGCCGAGCGAACCCGCTGACTCTCGTAATACCCATAATCATGCTGGCCCTCAAATCATGACACAAATACATAATGAGAGTTTTTCGAAGAACAATATGCTTTTTACCTTTCTCGAATCAATTAAAATCTATAACATATAAAACTTATAATACAATGCGTAATAATACATCGGCTTACATAGCCGCTTACATAGCAACATCTTATACCCACGACAATCGTCCGCAAAGTCTCTAACACGCAACATGAAGCCATAACATAATACCCGACTCGGCGACACTCCGGGAAAATGGAGCTCGCCAATCCCGGCCCGAACATCTTTTGCTAATATCTTGACTCACCTAGGTGTGCACACGCGGCATGAAACGCGGCCCCAGAAGAAAGGGGTCGGTACGGAATATGTGCCCCGAGTATGTAAAGCATGAAATGTAATAAGCGGGATCATACGAAGTAAAGAGTACGAGAAAATCGTAAGACTTGCCTTTTGAAAACATATGTCATGCATGTCAATGTCATAAAATCATCGTAAAAACATATAACGTGCCCGCCTTCTAATGAGGGACGCGGTGAGTAAAATAATATACATATATAAAGTGTACATATAACGTGCCCCGCCCTCTAATGAGGGACGCGGTGAGTAAAATCATGTCATCATCGTATATATATATATATATATATATATATATATATATATATATATATATATATATATATATATACTCCGGCCCTACGAGTGAGGGACTCGGTGAATAAGCGTGTCCCCGCCCCGCTAGCAAGGGACTCGGTATGCCATCCTGTCCGCCTCCTCCATATCATCACATCATCATCATCTATATATATATAACGTGCCCCGGCCCTCTAGTGAGGGACGCGGTGAATAATGCAATGAAATTGCACGAATACATGCCCTGGCCCGGACGCGGAAGGACATATTGAGGGCCGGCACGAGCGAGTAGTGAGAAACCATATGCACATAAATCATTTTCGAGAGACTCAATGAAGTAATCATAAACGAATCGTCATTTGAAAATCGGGACAATAGTTACATCAAAAATCTTTCGGACGGTACTCGGAAACATATCAAATATCATAAGTATATCAAAGTATCGTAGGGACCATAGTCGTATATCAAATCATTCCGAGCCCGCCTATGAAAATCAAAGTCATTATACGTTACAAAACTTTCTACGAACGTTTCAAAGCAATCCGGTTCTTTTTACGAAAGTTACGGACATTTCTAGACATAGGATTCTTTAGGAACAAAACCGGTTATACGACATTCTAATCCAATCATGTCGGAGACATAAAGACCGTAGCATGACCATATTATGGATACTGACATCAATAGACAATTATAAATCATGAACATACTCGGAATTTAAGAGCGGAGTTACCTCGAAACTCGTATCATAGCCTAATTGCAACTAGGACATGCCAAAAGAAAGAAGGGGTGAGCTTTACATACCTTAGCCGCTTCCTAAGCTAATCCGAACTTACGTCTCGACTTCTCACGATCTACAATAATGTCATTAGGTATCAACCATTAGCCATAACGCTTAAGAATCCAATTCCACATTAACACTTTGTCTACAAAAATTTCAGCAAGATTTCCCTATAACTTCAACATCCCCGAGAATTCAACTCGGCCAAATCAACAACAACCAAACCAACAACCATACTAACAATATCCATAAGTGATTCAAAACGCATTCTAACATTAATAATTCCTTTCTACACAATTCGACAACATTTCATTTATATTCAAATAAACTACGTGCATTCAAACCAACATCATTGATCATACGTCCAAGTGTTAATCCGAGACCATTCAAACACGGTTTAAGAACATTCCACTTAAAACACCACTCTACCCGAAATCTCTCATTTCCACTAGGAACAACAACAACACATTTCCATCTTCCACATTCATCAACTATACCAATATTCCACACGTAAATGACATTATCTTCATAAATACAAGAAACTCTATTAAAGTCACATTATCTTCCAAATCAGCCCACACAATTTATCACTCCAACTTGGATCATTGAACCTTCATTTTACATCATAGAATCCATAACACAACAACCAATACATGCCAAATAGAATTAGTTTTTCACTTCTATACCACACTACATATACACGGCCACACAACACAACACCATAATTTCATGAACTTCATTCCTTTCTACATATCACAACATGCATAAACACCTATAAAACATGTAAGGAAGATTGAACCTCACCTTTCCCTCCATCTTCTACTCTCGGCTGGGCTTTGGACAAGGCAACAACGGGTGATTTTCTTGCTCCAACAACCCCTCCATGTTGTAGAAGACCTTCCAATTGGTAGGAATGCATGAAGAAATTATTTTTCTTGACCAAGGTTTTGGAACCATATTCGGCTGCCATAGCCGAATTGTTTTCCTCCTTCTTTTCCTCCAAGTTTTCTTGATTTTTCTAGAGTTGTAAAATAATGAATATGTCTCATGTCTTCATCACTTATACATATATATAAATATGTAGCACATGGCCGGTCATGTGCCCTTTATTTTTCTCAATTTTTCTCCAATTTTCTAGACTTTTCTTTAAGGTGGAAAATGATGAGTAATTCCTTGACTTGGTCATCCTTTGCCCACATGTATATATCTTGCAATATAAGATGAACACATATCCCCTTTAATGGCTTGAAAATATTGGCCAACCATGGGTGGGGTCCACACCATGCCCCACGGCCCCATGGCCATTTGGCCACTTAATGAAACATTTTTTTTTACAACTCCTAGCCTATCATTTTCCTTATTCCAAATTTTCCCTTAATGCTCCATACCAATAAAAGATGAACATGCAACTTAAGCATTCTTAAAAAAATCGAAAAAAAATAAATATAACCTTGTCCTTAACTTTCCGCAATTAACTCGGATTATCCGAATGTACAAAATGCGAGATATAACAGCGTGTGGGCTGTTTTATGGTACATATTGGTGTTGGAAATGATGTTAATGATGTTAGTATTTTTGTTGTTGTTGTTGTTGGTTGCTGAATTGAGATTTCGGGCTAGGCATATAAACAAGTAAAATCTTTTGCCCGATTTTTCGGCGATATAAAATAGTTTGACTTGAAAGCTTAGCACAAATATACTACGATGAGTCTAACGATTGTGTGAATCCTCTTAAATGGAGACTTGCGAGCTCGGACGAATAAGTGTAGATAATTGGAGGCTGAACAGGTATGTTAAGGCTCGTCCCTTTCTTTCAAAGGCATGATTCCTAAGTTATGATCCCATAAATGTTTTCATAACCTCCTTGTTTTCAAAAGCTAGAAGTTCATGACTCTTAAAGCTTCTTATGATGTTAAATAAACTATGTTCTATGATGACTGACGATGATGATGATTCTCTTCTAGCAACTCGAAGCTATGATTTGAGAGCATTATGAGATTGCTAAGCCATTCCATGAATCCCTAGATCTTACTTATTGTTGATGGTCTCACCTCATATTATTCGTTCCTTCGAGGTGAGATGTAGCGAAGATAATGATTCTATTTCCAATGTTATCTATGTTCGTGATTCTCAAGATTCCCGTGACATCGTCGATTTCATCCTACGATGGTTAATCCTTCAGGAATGATATGATGATAATGGTAAAGCCAATGATGGTGTTGATTTCATGTATTTTTTTTTTGTGTGTGTATGTATGTATGCATTGCATCCCACTAATCAGCTGGGGATAATACCGAGCCTACATAGCCGGGTAAGATAACACCGAGTCCCGAAAGGGCCGGGTAAGATAACACTGAGTCCCGAAAGGGCCGGGTAAGATAGCACCGAGTCCCGAAAGGGCCGAGTAAGATGACACCGAGTCCCCAAAGGGCCGAGTAAGATAATACCATGCAAGACGCTATGTGTATATATATGTATTACCGCGCCTTCATGGCCGGGTAAGATGCTATATATATTACCGTGCCTTAATGGCCGGGCAAGATGCTATATATATTATCACGCCTTAATAGCCGGACAGGATATTATATATGGATATATATATATATGGAAAAGTATTTTTTTTTAAGAAAGCTAAGCATGCACGACATTTGCCTTAAAAGGGCATTTAGAGGCACAGGTTGATCTCTTTTACATTACTTTATCTTCATACGTTCATTATATTATTTTTCATGTTCGGTATCTCTTACATCTCTTACTGTGCTACTATTCATGCCTTACATACTCAGTACATTGCTCGTATTGACATCCCTTCTTGTGGGCGCTGCGTTCATGCCTGCAGGTGTGGATAGACAAGACGAGGATCTTTCATCGTAGGCTGCCTTCAGGTACCAGTTATGATTGGTGAGGTCCACTACTTCCTGGAGCACTGCCGAGTCTGGATGTATATATGTTTGTATGATTTTTGCTCAGGGCATATCGGGGGCCCTGTCCCGACTTGTATACTTCAATCATGTTCATAGAGGCTTTGCAAACAGTTCCTGTGTATAGCTTCGTTATGTTCTGTCGGTCGTTAAATTGGCATCGTGGGTCCATTGGACATATATTTATACATGATATTACGTTCATATCTAGCCTTAGCCTTATTTTGTCATTCGAGACATAGAGAATACAAGTTATAGGTTGGTTCGCTCGGTTTCCGTAAGGTGCTGGGTGCCAATCACGCCTTAGCAAGGGTGAGGTGTGACAAAAACATCCATGCTTGTTTGTTCCTGCATCCACATGAAAATTTGTCAGTTTCCTATATGGTCGACCGCTCTCCCAGCGCATGGACTTCTTCCATTCACATTTTGGCAGGAAAGGATGCTCATTTTCCTTAAAATCTTATGTTTTCTAGCAGAACTGAAAAGTTCTTTGGAGGTGATTTTGGAATGCATACTTTGGTACATTATATACGTTTTGAAAATAATACTTTATATACACCCTTTTAATGTCATGACATTGGTTACTCAAACGAGGTTTTCCGTCTCTTTCCTCCTTTTGATCTTGACCTATGAAATTTTCGAATCCCTTTCGAAAATTTTGCCCCAATTTGTGTACATATTTGTACCAACTCGAGTTTCGCTATGTCGAAGGAATTTTTGAGACCATCTCAAAAAATTTGTCCTAGTGTAAGTGTGTACTTGTCATTTCTTGATTTCACCGCGCTTGAGGAATTTTTTAGACCCTTCTTAAAAATTCTGCCCCAGGGTAGAAATTTAAAAATCAGTCCGTTCCTTAGAACTGATATCTTTAAAGAATTTTTGAGGTCCTCTCAAAAATTTGGCCCCAGTTTCCTTGTGGGGTTACCTTTATCTTTCTCTCGCTATATCATTTCTCAGGTTTCCTGAGGTTTATTGGGAATTTTATTTTGAATGACCGAGCTCGAGAGAGCGCCTACGTATCTCGTTTCGGGAATCAAGTCGAAACGTAGGACAAATAAAAATAAGTCAAACGGTAACAAATAGTACTAAAACAGATAAGAATCCTAAAAATCATACTCGAATAGGATGGGGTTCCTAGGGAATTTCCCCTAGGTCATGTTCATGTGTTGTAGGGTGCACAAGATGGCCAGGGACTCGAGACCCGCCCATGGCAACCCTACTACGAACATAGCCTGAGTAACACCCTAGAATTAGTTGATTTTAGGGACAAACATACGAATTTTAATCGAATTAAACCTGTTAATCGATAGGACAAGGGGTGAGGATTAAAACCCCCAAAAAATCATACCCAAAACGGCCATGGAGAAGGCTGTAATCGAACCGCGACGAAATCCTAAGTCAGTCGCCATTATCGCCTCAAAGGGAAGACGAAGGGAGGTCGGGTAGTAAATGAAAAGTGGGGGTGGAATATTTATTTTGATAAACTTCCGCCCCCTTATTTTTTAATAAGATCCCCCCCCCCACCCCCCCACCCTAGTTTTAAAAGGGTTAAATTCAACCCCTCCTCCATTCTAAGTTAAAATAAAATTAAGTATTAAAATACGCGTATAAAAATAGTTATTTAGGCAAATAAAAATTAAAACTTGCAAATTTAAAATATTAGCTTCAAAACAAGCCTAAAATTGATATAGTTCCGAGCAATATTTAAAAATGTGAAAAAATGCGGTCAAAATGAGCCGTAATTCATACGTCATTTTTAATTAACAATTTTCAAGAGTTAGACGGAGCGGGATATGTATCTTCTTTTCAAATCACTTTTGTGAAAATAAATAACTCATAATTTCTTGTAATTATCAATTTTTATAGAATAATAATTTAAACGTCAATTTTTGCAATTTTCTCGGGATTTTTAAATTTTTAAATTCTTAAGAGCATCCTTACTCCGTCTTGGACTCGAAAAATCTAAAAAATTAGAATACGCGATTTATGAGGTGAAAATTAGGTGTCAACACTATGTACACATGTACTCTAGATGGAAGTATCGATGTCTCGGTAGCACGACCCATGGGGGACCCGTGAAGTCCATGTACTACTTATTCTGGATCTTTGCCCAATGGTAGAACGAGACTCCGGATCTTTGCCCATGGAGGATCATCATCGGCACAACCCATAGAGGACCCGCGGTATAACGACCCGTTTGGTCGATATTGCGTTTTACCATTTTTGCCCTAGTTGACTCATCCCCCAGCCTTGTTAGTACTATTTTGATCCACGGGGACCGGTGGCAAAGTTCCATGAGCATCATTTTGGGTTTTGGAATGACTTTTAGAAAATTTGGTCTTAAAGCAATAACTGTTTGACTCGAAATTGACTTTTGGGTAAACGTGCCCGTAATCGAATTCCAACAGTTCCATTACGTCCGGAGGGTGATTTATGACCTAGTGGTGTCATTGGTTTGGTTCCCAAAGGGTTCGGGTGTGATTGGGTCATTAGTTGAGAAACTAGTTAAGTTAGAATTGGAGTTGACCACGGTCAACATTAGGTCAATATGATCTCGTGTCGAAGTTTTGACAGTTCCAATAAGTTTGCATGATGATTTTGGACATGTCCACAAAGTTTAGTTAGATTCCGATGAGTTTTGGATAAGTTGGGGTTGTATGGTAATTGTTTTCGGTTTCGACTTCGATTTGAGCATAAAGGGTACCATATTGAGCAAACGGCCTTTGATTCGTGTTTCGACTGAACCATTATATTTGTATCCTAATTTTGGAACCATAGCAACTGAATCATCAAGTTTCAACATCATATGAGGGATTTATGGTCATTTTACTAAGAATTGGGTTGTCAGATTTTTCAGATTAATTATGAAATTGCCACTGAATTCGTATTTAAAAATCTGCACTATTCCAAATATTGAAACCAATATATCACCTTCATTATAAGGTCAAATGGAGTTATTCAAAAGCCTAACTTGTATGGAATTTCACAAGGAATCCATAGGAGGCATCAAAAGCGAGTTTTGGGATCGTTTGGCACCAGAAACGAAGCGCAAACAGCTGGGCGTTTTTGCTATTTAATGTTGTTTGGGTTTCTCTCATCTTGAAAGCTTGGCTTTGGGAGAATTCAAGGATGCTCTTCAAGTTTCTTCCATGGGGTAAGGTCTAAACCATAATCTAAGTATTTTCCTTTGATTCATTCCCTTGGTTTAAGCTTTAATCCATGATTTCTGAAGTAGGAAATTGGGGTTTTTCATGAAAGAAGGTTTAATGGGTCTTTCTTGAGAAGTTCGTAAAATTGGTTACACATCGAAGTTGCTTTAAATGATGTAATTGATTGGGTTTATGCTAGATTATGATGTATCTAAGATTGTTAATCATATACCTTCCATTATTAGTATTGAATTCTTGAATTTAAGAGTTAGCATTTATACCCAAAATTGGGGTTTTGCTTAGATTTCGAAATTGAGTGAATCCTTGAGTGAATTTAGCAATTAGTTGATGGGTTTTGATCACCTAGTGTTTAATTGGATAATTTACGCCCGAATTTCTCGTTTTGCCCTTGAGAGCCCCGTTTTCCCAAATTCTAGGGTTGATTTTTGACCCTATTTGAATAATAGCAATATAGGTATCGATCTTCATGATTTCTAATCTAAATTTTGAATATGAATAGACCTTCTTGATCTTGAGGCTCAGCGGAAAGGGAAGGCTAAGGAGTGATTGTTGGTGTTTGATGTTCGTCCATCCAGGTAGGTTATGGCTTACCCTTGGTGAGACTTCGTGTAGCGAAGCACATATTTAGATGATATTGTTGGAGACAGCATGTGAACCTTCGGGTATGAAGTTGGATTGGATATTGTCTTAGGTTGGGCCCTGTTGTGTGATTAGGGCTAGCCACCCCGTTGTGTTGTGACTTGATTGTTCTATTGTTGTTAACTTGATGTCGCGTGGTTATAGTAGGTATTGGATACTATTGATAGATATTGTTCATGATGTTGTGGTACCTCACTTGTTGACAATGGATTACGAGAATAGTGTTCCATATGATTTGTGTAGTCTTTTATGATATTGTTGGCGTAACCGTGTTTGGTATTTGAGATATTATTGATTTGATTATTGACGTTGACACATACATTGCACGCATTCTCATCCTTCATGATATACTATTGATACATTGTTGATACTTGATGAAATACTGTGATAAGCTAGGCTCGGTTTGGATGAGAGTGACGTGAGTCCGATATTCGATGGTTGTCCCGGAATCATAGATTGAGTGAGGTGCATGGACTCCACGGGTCCCCTTGGGTGTTGCTGATGAAAATCTTCCGTGACAAAGATCCGGAGTCTCGTCTGTCTGTTGGGCAAAGATCCGGGATGAGCAGCACTTAGACTTCACGAGTCACCTTGGGTTGTGCTACCGAGACGTGGAGGTTTCCGTCCGGAGTATATCTGTACACAACATTTCATTGCATTGCATTGCATTGCATTATGACTTATATTGTGATGATCTGGTGATTTACTTGTGTTTTTGGGTTCGGACTGGATATATTGAGACTTGGCACACTTGGATTTAGATGCTTCCACCTAGGTGATGACGTGTACTTGGTTTTGTTTGTGGTTGACTTATACTTGTTGATTTATCTGCTTATCTTACTTTTTTGTCTGAATTATGTTAGCTATACTTAGTCGGCCGATGATACCTACCAGTACTATGGTTTTGTACTGACCTGCACTTGCTGCATTCTTTTATGAATGCAGAATTTCAGGTTAGATCTACTTCTATTTCTCGTGGCTGAAAGTCACTCCGAGATTTTCTTAGAGTCTACAGGGTGAGCACAAGACATCCGCCGCCTTGAAGATCCTTCTTATTTATGTCTTATTTCCTATTCCGAGACATATTCGAACTTGATGTATTATTGATATTTCAGACTTGTAGATTTTAGTTAGATGCTCTTGTATGACCAGACCAGATACTGGGGCGGATTACATTTACTTTCGCATTTTCTTATTTATATTATAATTGTGAGACTTTCGCTATTTTACTTCTTCCGCTATTTTCTATTATTTGTGAATATTGAGTTAAGGGTTCGCCTATCGAGGTGGGAGAGGTAGGTGCCCGCACGACTTAGTAAAATTGGGTCGTGACAAGTTGGTATCAGAGCCCTAGGTTACCTGGTCTATAATACAAGAGTGTATCTAGTAGAGTCTCATGGATCGGTACAATGAGGTCCATACTTATCTGCGAGAGGCTGTATGACATTTAGGAAACTTTCAATTCTTTCATTCTCTCATGTGACTTCATTCAAATTGGTATCTAGTCGATTCCAATTGATATCCGAACTTTCTTATCTTAATCACCCACAGAGGGTGGACACTCATGCTTAAATTCTTATGCGAATGGTTGATCTATGACACGTGGTGGTTTGGTGCGAGATGTATTATTCTAATTCAAAATAGTGGTCAAGTTCAGTCTCTAGTGATGGCCTAAGGATTCGATTGTGTGGAGTCGCAATTAGACTCATTTACTATGAGAGTTCGTAAGAAATGGGAAAGATAGTTCAGAGGGCTACAGGGTCTCCATGAATCAGCATTGGGTTGCTCGGAAGTGAGAAGGTGCATTGATGTCTTAACAATAGTGGGTTGCTCGATGATATGATCGGTTTGACTTCAGCTTCGTCAAGGCATAATGATGGTGTGTGTGACACTAATGTACCATTGGCGGATCGATGGTTCAGCAGCGGTAGAGTATTAGACTTCAGTATATGAGAACAAATGTATGTTCGATGATGACCATCGAAATGGGCAAATATATCATGATCGCGGGTAATAAATAAAAGAAGTTGACAACAAGGACATCAAGGAAGCTTTTATGGAATGTGTGTAGCGAAACAAGACTTCTTAGAATATCTTGGACATGAGTACTTTTCGAGAGATTGGGAAGGAAAAAATTGATATCTGGCATGGTTGTCGGGATAAGGTTGCGACTGGTGCAAGAAGTTATTCTTGATATGAGCTCGATGATGTTAAAAGACTGCTCGATTATTAAGTGAATTCTATGGGCACATCATTGATCAGTAAATTGACTGGGTTGTAGACTTCTGAGAAGTTAGTAATCAACTGATAGAAATGACTTCAATTAGGGGCGGATGCGAGGAGTAAATGACTTGAGGAGTTACTGGTTGTTCCACTTAGATTTGAGGAGAAGTATGGATATTGTTTTGTGGTTTATCGGCCTTAAATGGATGACAGTGTAGAGGAATCGAGTGGATTTGAGCGGTTGTTGGTTGATAGTGATAAAAGTGATCTGAAACGAAATACAAGAATTGAAGGGTTACAATGAGACATCTTGCTATCGGGTTCAGGGGATTAAGGTTTGTAAGACTGGAGGTGAGGTAATATAGGTACTCGAGTCGTGATTGGACTGTGGGGACATTATACCACGACGTACGGTAAGGGGTGTGACCGATGAGGTTGATTGGTGTCTTCGAGGTTAAGGGCAAAAAGGAAGTCGTTGAAACACGAGTTAGTGATGTGAGAGCTTGGTTAGCTCACTTTTGACCCGACGGGACCGTTGACACTCTTCCCGAGGTGTTCGAGATTGATTTTGGTGACTTTTTGGGAAAAATTTGCTTTAAGCGAAAAAGAGTTGACTCAAAGTTGACTTTTAGAAAAACGAACCTTTTTCAAAACTCCATCGATTTTGAGAGGTTCGGATGGTCTTTTAGAAATTGTGTGTATATCTGGTTTGGTTCCCAATGCACTCCGATACATTTTGGGACTTGGGTTGGAAAGTTAGAATTGAGGTAACGATAGTTGACTCGGCCAACGAGACCTCCGTTGGGAATGTTGAGGCCACGAGTGCGTTCGTAGCATAGTTTTGTGTATATCTGTGTATGTGGTTTGTGAGCAGATGGCCTCGGGTATTAGTCGGGATTTCAGGAATTGAAATGGATTACTAGTCGGGATTTCGAGAATTGAGATGGATTATTTTGGGAAATCTGGCACTGGTGGTGGCACCAGTGTCTCTCCAGTGGCACCGCTATAGAGGTTGCCATGCAACTAGGGCGGCTATGTGTTTTTGGTGATGACCGTCGTGGCTATCTGATTGGCCGTCGAGGCGGGACCACCACAGCTGTCCCGTAGCCACTGTAACGGTATCGTGCCTGGTTATTTTATTAATTGTGTATTAAAAGCCCTTAGTCCCTCATTTATTTCTATTCTGAAAATTGAGCTTTTGGGAGCAAATCTAGGATATTCTAGGAGAAGATTCTTGGTGGTAAGTCCTTCTAATCTCTTTGCTATTCCGTTACCCCTAATCTTATTTGAATCCCTTTACCTTGTTAGTTCATTAGGTGATGGAAGGTTAAAAGTGGCTATAATGAATATTCGTTCTAGGCTTCTAAATCATGATTTGTTGATTGGTTTAACTGAGTTAAGTTCGGTATACATTTCAAAAATTGAGTAAGGAAATTCGGACAAGGATGATTCAGTGGGACATTAGTGATACTATTGTGTTTGATACACCGGATTTAGAGAGCGTTCAGTTCAGAGTGGTAAACGTTAAGGAAACGCTAATGTGCAGAGTGTGTGGAACGTTCCTATCTCCAGGATTCATTCAGTTAGTTTGCAAGATTTACGACTATATGGTATTTGATATAGTGGATTCGAGCATTGATTACGGCATCGATGATCTTGAAGTGATTAGAAAATTGGGAATTGACAAGTCGAGAAAAGGTATAAATGATTGTGAATCGATAAGAAAAAGGTACATCTTAGGGATTTCTTGGGTCAGCATGGATTGTGGTGTCGTCTTCTTGCATATTCCAGTTGAGATGTGTTTGTTGCGAGAGCTTAAGAAGGAAATCTACAGGGATGGACTATGTGATATGACAGAGTTCTGTGAGGTTCATGATCCGCGACTAGCGAGAAACATATTTCAGTGTACCGACTTATTGAGGTTTATAAAAAGTGGCTTGGTGGTACACCGTCGGATAAGTTTCGTGACCTTCTACAGTGGATGAGTTAGCATGCCTTAAGAGAGAAGATTGTGGAATCCCTATCATGGGAGGACTAGAGTTATATTTTCGAGGTGAGACCCTACTCGTGGTGATATTTTATGTTGCAAGTAGTATTGACTGGACAGTTTGGGTAAGCGCTTTTGGTTATTAAAGACTTGGGGGTGATTGCGTGAGATTTAGAGCGACAGTGTAAGACTGGATACTTTCAAAGAATTTTTCAGCATATCGAGGTGACACTATGAGAGGTTCGATGGTTATATAATTACTATATGAGGCTTCTGGTTTGCATCGAAAAGTTCAGGTTGTATCGGATTTGCGTATTGGGTAAAGGTTGATAAACATGACGATTGAAATCGTAAGGTATAGCTCTTCGGTACTAAGTTGATAACTCGGATAGGACTCAACTTATGGAGTCAAAGGTGATAGACATGATTCGTTATGCGTGAGGAAAAGATGAGAATTGACTGCCACAGAGGTGCGATTGAACTGTGATTGGTTTCGGGAATTCGGAGTCAGTTCAAATGACTATTGGTGATATTCGACAATTGTGCATTCATTTCGGGTTAGTATGGTTCGAGTTAGGCTTCATATGGTAGGAGGCGTCGTTCTCCCATGGGATTGGTCTGATGCATTTGAGGTTCTTCATAGAGTTGGAGATGTTAGGTGTTCCTCCGATTTTTCATATGCCTATGCTGAGGAAGTACCATTCCGATGGGTCTTACATTATTCTTTGGGATTCAGCATTGCTTGATGAGAACTTGTCTTGTGAGGAGGAGTCTATTGCCATCTTGGATAGGAAAGTTAGAAAATTGAGATCTAAGGAGATTGCGTCAGTGAAAGTCAGTGGAAGCATCGTCCGATTGAGGAGGCTACTTGGGAGACTGAGTCTGAGATACGTGAGAGATATCCCCAGTTATTTGCCGAGTCAGGTACTCTTCCCTCGTTTCATTCCCTTGTCGCTCGAGGACGAGCGATTGTTTAATTGCTATCTGATGTAACGACCCGTTTGGTCGATAATGCGTTTTACCATTTTTGCCTCTGTTGACTCGTCCCCCAGCCTTGCTAGTACTGCTTTCATCTGCGAGGACCGGTGGCACAGTTCTCTAGGCATCATTTCAGGTTTTGGAATGACTTTTAGAAAATTTGGTCATAAAGCGAAAACTGATTGACTCTAAGTTGACTTTTGGGTAAACGTGCTCATAATCGAATTTCGACAGTTCCATTAGGTCCGGAGAGTGATTTATGACTTAGTGATGTCATTGGTTTGGTTCTCGAAGGGTTCGGGTGTGATTGAGTCATTGGTTGAGAAACTAGTTAAGTTAGAATTGGAGTTGACCACGGTCAACATTAGGTCAAGATGATCCTGTGTCGATGTTATGAAAGTTCCAATAAGTTTGCATGATGATTTTGGACATGTCCACAAAGTTTAGTTAGATTCCGATGAGTTTTAGATAAGTTTGGCTTGTATGGTGATTGTTTTCGGTTTCGATGTCGATTTGATCATAAAGGGTACCATATTGAGCAAACGGCCTTTGATTCGTGTTTCAACTGAACCATTATATCCGTATCATAATTTTGGAACCATAGCAATTTAAATCATCAAGTTTCGACATCGTATGAGGGATTTATGGTCATTTTACTAAGAATTAGGTTGCTAGATTTTCCAGATTAATTACGAACTTGCCACTGAATTCGTATTTAAAAATCTGCACTATTCCAAATATTGAAACCAACATATCTCCATCATTATAAGGTAAAATGGAGTGATTCAAAAGCCTCACTTGACTGGAATTTCACAAGGAATCCATTGGAGGCATCAAAAACGAGTTTTGGGATCGTTTGGGACCAGAAACGAAGCAGAACAGCTGGGTGTTTTAGCTATTTAATGTTGTTTGGGTTTTTCTCATCTTGAAAGCTAGGCTTTGGGAGGATTCAAGGATTTCTTCAAGTTTCTTCCATGGGGTAAGGTCTAAACCATAATCTAAGTATTTTCCTTTGATTCATTCCCTTGGTTTAAGTTTTAATCCATGATTTCTAAAGTAGAAAATTGGGATTTTTCATGAAAGAAGGTTTAATGGCTCTTTCTTGAGAAGTTCCTAAAATTGGTTAGACTTTCGAAGTTTTTTTAAATGATGAAATAGATTGGGTTTATGCTAGATTATGGTGTAACTAAGGTTGTTAATCATATACCTTCCATTATTAGTGTTGACTTCTTGAATTTAAGAGTTATGATTTATACCCAAAATTGGGGGTTTTGCTTAGATTTCTAAATTGGGTGAATCCTTGAGTTAATTTAGCAATTAGTTGATGGATTTTGATCACTTAATGTTTAATTGGATAATTTACCCCCTAATTTCCCGTTGAATTCTAGGGTTGGTTTTTGACCCAATATGAATGATAGCAAGATAGGTATCGATCTTCATCATTTCTAATCTAGATTTCGAATATGAATATACCTTCTTGATCTTGAGGCTCAGCGGAAAGGGAAGGTTAAGGAGTGATTGTTGGTTTTTGCTGTTCGGCCATCCAGGTAGGTTATGGCTTACCCTTGGTGAGACTTTATGTAGCAAAGCATATATTTAGATGATATTGTCGGAGACAGCATGTGAACCTTCGGATATGAAGTTGGATTGGATAGTGCCTTAGGTTGGGCCCTGTTGTGTGATTGGGGACTAGCCACCCCGTTTTGTTGTGACTTGATTGTTCTATTGTTGTTGACTTGATGTCGCGTGGTTATAGTAGATATTGGATACTATTGATAGATATTGTTTATGATTTTGTGGTACCTCACTTGTTGACATTGGATTACGAGGATAGTGTTCCATATGACTTGTGTAGTCTTTCAAGATATTGTTGGCGTAACCGTCTTTGGTATTTGAGATATTATTGATTTGATTATTGATGTTGACACATACATTGCACGCATTCTCATCCTTCACGATATACTGTTGATACATTGTTGATACTTGATGAAATACTGTGATGAGCTAGGCTCGGTTTGGATGAGTGTGACATGAGAGTCCGTTATCCGATGGTTGTCCCGGAATCGTGGATTGAGTGAGGTGCATGGACTCCGCAGGTCCCCCTAGGTAGTGCTGATGAAAATCCTCCGTGGGCAAAAATACGGAGTCTCGTCTGTCTGTTGGGAAAGGATCCGGGACAAGTAGCACTTAGACTTCGCGAGTCACCTTGGGCTGTGCTACCGATATGTGGAGGTTTCGGTCCGGAGTACATGTGTACACAGCATTGCATTACATTTGCATTCATACATTATTGCATTGCATTGCATTATGGCTTATATTGTAATGATCTGGTGATTTACTTGTGTTGTTGGGTTCGGATTGGATATATTGAGACTTGGCACACTTGGGTTTAGATGCTTCCACCTAAGTGATGACGTGTACTTGGTTTTGTTTATGGTTGACTTATACTTGTTGATTTATCTGCTTATCTTACTTTGTTGTCTGAATTATGTTAGCTATACTTAGTCATCCGATGATACCTACCAGTACTGTGGTTTTGTACTGACCTGTACTTGCTGCATTCTTTTATGAATACAAAATTCCAGGTTGGATCTACTTCAGTTTCTCATGGCTGAAAGTCGCTCCGAGATTTGCTTAGAGTCTACAAGGTGAGCACGAGACGTCCGCCGCCTTGAAGATTCTTCTTATTGATGTCTTATTTCCTATTCCGAGACATATTCAGACTTGATGGATTATTGATATTCCAGACTTGTAGATTTTAGTTAGATTGTCTTGTATGACCAAACCATATACTGGGGCGGATTTCATTTACTTCCGTATTTTCTTATTTATATTATAATTGTGAGACTTTCGCTATTTTACTTCTTCCGCTATTTTCTATTATTTGTGAATGTTGAGTTAAGGGTTCGCCTACCAAGGTGGGAAAGGTAGGTGCCCGCACAACTTAGTGAAATTGGGTCATGACACACGGAGTCCATGTACTACTCATTCCAGATATTTGCCTAAGAGTAACGAGTCTCCGGATCTTTTCCCACGGTAGATCTTTATCAAATCATATCATATAATATCACATCACCCGCAACTATTTCCCATCGGGCATTTAAAACATTTTCTCTTATAGATACCATAAGTCTCTCACAAATCAATTCCAAACCATTTCCATGCAATAATGCCAACGAATATGCTATGAAAGCCACAACACTATAAGCCCTATCAAGACTTATATAAATTAACTCAACAGTAAGCATGATCTCATCATCAACAGTCCGATCAATATCACAAGTACCTAGCATGGGTACGCTAACAATATCATGAAAAAGCTACACAAGCCATATAGAACTATATCCTCGTATCAAACGTCAAAAAGTAAGATTCTACAATATCATGAAAAGGTATAACAATAGTCTCCAATATCTACTATCACCACGTGGCATCGAGCCAACAACAATAGAACAAATCAAGTCACAACACAACGGGGTGGCTTACCCCAATCACACAACAGGATACCCGAAGGTTTACATGCTTTCTCCGACAATATCATCTAAATATATGCTTCGCTAAACGAAGTCTCGCCATAGGGTAAGCCGTAACCTACCTGGATGGCCGAATAGCAATAACACCAACAATCACTCCTTAGCCTTTCCTTTCTGCTGAGCCTCGAAATCAAGAAAGTCTAAGCATATTCGAATCATGGAATTAGAATCAAGAAGAACATCAAAACCAACCCTACTTCTATCAAGACCCAAATCCCCAACCTATGGAATAGGGTTTATGAACTAGAAGGGCGAAATTAGGGATCTAAAGGTCCCAACATGAAATTAAACCTCTAGATGATCAATTCCCACCATTAACAAGCTAAAATAATCAACAATTCACTCTAATTCGGATTCTAGGCAAAAACCCCAAATTTGGGTATAAACCCTAACTTCTAAATCCACAAATTAGCCTCTAATTAGGAAAAAGTTATGAAATAAGGGTTCTAATCATCAATTCAATGCTTATTGAGGCTAACCCAACTAACAAATCATGATTTAGATGCCTAGATAAAATATCCATTAAACCCACTTAATCTTCATCACTTAATGAACTAACAAAAGAAGGGATTCTAAGATGATTAGGAATAATGGAATAGAAAAGAGATTAGAAGGACTTACCACCAAGAATCTTCTCCGAGAATCCTCTAGAATTGCTCCTAAGAGCTCAATTTTCGGAATAGAAATTAATGAGGGACTAAGGGCTTTTAACACTTCATTTAATGAATTAACTGCCCGTCACCCACTTTCGCGACAAGATTGCCGCTCCAGCGGCGCCGCCCCAGCGGTCCCATGACCGCTACAGTGGTCATGCCCAAATGGCACAGACCGCTTCAGCGGCAGGGTGACCGCTATAGCAGTACGGCTACCGCGGTGCTGGTGCCGCCAAAGCGAGCACCGGACACCAGAAAAGCTCCCAAGTTTCACAACTCAACCCGAATTTCTGACTAACTCCTGAGGCCATCTCCTCACAAACCATATACGCAGACTCACATAAAAACAATCTACGAATGCACCCGTGGCCTCGGAATTCCCAAGGCGAGGTCTCGTTGACCGGGTCAACCCCTAGTACCTCAATTCCAACTTCCCAACCTAAGTCCC
Organism: Lycium ferocissimum; assembly: GCF_029784015.1. Taxonomy (NCBI): domain Eukaryota; kingdom Viridiplantae; phylum Streptophyta; class Magnoliopsida; order Solanales; family Solanaceae; genus Lycium; species Lycium ferocissimum. The sequence continues at coordinate 56,813,051 of NC_081349.1, read as the reverse complement.
AAAATGTATCCGAGTGCATTGGGAACTGAACCAGATATATACACAAGTTCTAAAAGACCATCCAGACCTCTCGAAATTGACGAATTTTTGAAAACGGTCCGTTTACCCAAATCTCAACTTTGAGACCCAAATTTCTCAAAGAGTCGCCCAAATCAAATCTAAGCACCTAAACAAAACTAAAAAAACTAAAAAAAATTAAATCTAAATACCTCGAGGAGTGTGTCAACGGTCTTCTCAGGTCAAAAGTGAGCTAACCAAGCTCGGGAAAGGGTCAAAAGAGCCAAAAATGCAATAACGAACAAACGGGTCGTTACATCAGATACCAATTAAACAATCGCTCGTCCTCGAGCGACAAGGAAGAGAGGACGAAAAATGCTTGAATCGGCAATAACTGAAGATATCAGCCACGCATGTCGGACTTCTCCTTATAGGAAAGATTCTCATCGAACAAAACTGAATCCCAACGAATGATACAGAAACTACCAGAACGGTCCTTCTCCAACACAGAAACATGGAAAACCGTGCCGGTAACTCTTTTTCCCACATCTTCTAAAATCGTTACTCGCACCGCGATTTCTTAAGAACATATTAATGCACATACCAAAACTTTGAAACCATAACTTACTCTCGCCAGAAAGATCCTTGATTCATCTACGATCTCTATACAATTCCATCGAAACTGATCTTACCTTAGCAACTTGGCCAGTTCCAAATCTTCTTAAACCTTCTAATCACAATACAGGATCCATACCACTGAATATCTCGTCGAGCAAACAATTGATCACTATAGAGACCTCTCGCACAACAGTTTCTCCTCAAATCTGTACTAGGCTCATTGTATACCACTATTCTGTCCAAGTAACTGAACTCAGAAGGTATCATCAAATCCACTACAAAGCCCTGACAACGATCGACAAATCTGCCATACCTCAAATCTGAGTCGAAACGCTTCGAATCCATAGATATCTTCCTGGAAGTGTAATCATAGACCTTTAAGCTTAACTCGAACAACGCTGACCTTGAATGAATGCACAATTCTCGAATATCACCAGTAGTCATTAGAACGGACTCCGAATTTCGAAACCAATCACAACCATACCACGCATAACAAATCCCGTCTATCACTTTCGACTCTACAAGTTGAGTCCTATCCCAGTTATGAACTTAATACCGAAGAGCTATACCTTACGATTTCAAACTTCATGTTTCTCAACCTTTACCCAATACGCGAATCCGATACAACCCCGAACTTTTCAGTGCATACTATAAGCTTCATATAGTAATTATATAACCATCGAACCTCTGAAAGTATCACATCGATATGCTCTTAAAATCTCCGAAGGTATCCAATCTTACACTGCCGCTCGAAATCTCACGCAATTTGTCAAGGCCTATTTTAGCCTAGGTCATGTGAGCACCTACCATTCCCACCTCGGTAGGCGAACCCTTAACTCAATGTTCATAATCAATAAATATAATAAAATAGCGAAAAGAGTGAATGACGTAAGTCTCACAATATAATATAATATAGATAAGTACGAAGGTAAATAAATCCACCTCAGTATCTGGTCTGGTCATACAAAAGCATCTAAATCCAAATAATTCTAATCTGAATAATAATACATAAAATGCCTCAAAATCATGTCTTGAAATAAAAATAAGACATAAGCAATAGAAGATTCTTCGAGGTCAGCGGACGCTATGCTCACCCTGGAAAACTCAAGTAGAAGCTGAGGAGTCAATCAGCCACGAGTCAGAGAAGTAGATCCGGCCTGATACTCTACATTCATAAAAGAATGTAGCAAGTGTAAGTCAGTATAAACAACAGTACTGATAGGCATCATTGGCCGACTAAGCATAGTTAACACAATTCAGAAACTAGCGCAGATAAACAAGTAAACCAATCACGCACGGAACAATATAATCGTAACTGAGTATCCATCAACACCTATGTAAGTATCTAACCCCGATATAATAAGTCTGAGTATATCTAATCCTGGAACAATTAACATAATAGAATCAACAACACAATCCATCACAATACAGTCATCACGACATCTCACTCAAGTCATAATGCAATGCAAAGCAATAATGGTATGAATGTGATGCCATGCCATGCTATGCAAATGAGATGTACACATGTACTCCGGACGGAAATATCGACATCTCGGCAGCACAACCAAGTGTGACTCGCGAAGTTTGAGTGCCACCCGTCCCGGATCTTTGCCAAACAGACAGACGGGACCCTAGCTAATTGCTCACAGGGGGAGTCTCACCGGCACCACTCTGGGGGACCCGCAGAGCCCATGCACTACAATCGATTCCGGAATAACATCGGAATCGGTCATGCAACAACGATGCCCGAATATAACCATCGGACATCGGCCTTCTCACAATCACTCAAAAGAGTTATCAAATATCAGTTTCATAAATCAACGATTCCGAAATTGAACCTCGGACATCGGCCTCCTCACAATCACTCAAGTAAAAGAGTTTATCAAGTATTAGTTTCATATAAACAACGATTCCGGAATGGATCTTCAGACATCGGCCTTTTTCACAATCACTCAAGTAAAAGAGTTTATCAAATATCAGTTTCGCTCAATCAACAATACCGGATCATCACCGGATATCGTCCATGCATGATAATAAGAAAGAATGCGAGCAATGCATATGTCAATCATCAACAAGAAAGCACAATATCACAAGTACCTCAACGGGGTACGCCAACAATATATCACATCATAATACCAACAATGGGTATGCCAACATATATCAATAAGTCAAGTACCAACAGTGGGTACGCCAATAATGTATCAAATTAAACATACCAACAACGGGTATGTCAATCCTATTCGAATTAGGACAACAAGCGACACTCGCTATCTACCAACTACACATGGCATCAAGCGAACACAATTAAACAATCAAACACATATAATGGGATGGCTAGTCCCAACACACACAGGGCCCAACCTAAGGCAATGTCTATCCCAACTTCACACTCGAAGGTTCACATGATGTCTCCGACATCATAATCTAAATATGTGATTCACTATACTAAGTCTCACCAAAGGTAAACCATAACCTACCTGAACTGCAACACCAACAAGTTACTCTATCGCCTGCCCTTTCTCTGAAGCTCAGAACCAAAGTAGTCTGAGCACAATCGAATTCTAAATTAGAAATCATGAATAATGATACTAACATTGCTATGATATCAATTAGGTCTATTTTAACCTTAGAAATTGGGGAAACGCAAGGGCGAACCGGGAAATTCACGGGTAAAATATCAAATTGAATCCTCGGTAATCATAACCCCATCATTAATTATTGATTTAGCTCAAGAATTATCCCCTAATCTGATTTCTAGTATCCCCTAAATTGGGTATGAACCCTAATTCTCCAAATACCAAATTCAACGTTAAAAGTGAAAGATATATGATTACTAATCTTAGATTCATCACATTTTAACATTAACATCATCAATTTATCAAGTATACCCTTAGAGAAAAATCTCCCAAAACCCTCCTTCAAATTTCATTTTTAAGGGATTGAAAAAGGAAGGGGAAAGTCTAAGATGATTGTGATTAAAGAGAAGTAAAGGATTAAACAAGGTTTTACCTCCAAGATTTCCTTCAATTTGACTCCAAGAAAATCTTTCCCAAGCCCCAATATCGAGCTATGAAATAATGAGGGTCTAAGACTCATTAAATGAACAGTCACAGCCCGTCACCGTTGTACCAAAATGGCTGGGACCGTTTCAGCGGTAGGGCTACCACCCCAGTGGTGCCGCTGCTGTGGTGCTGGTGCCGCCAAAGCGGACATCAGACACCAAAACTTGGCCTAAATTTTTCGTTTCGATCCGATTTTTTGACTAACTCCCGAGGCCATCTGCTCACAAATCAGATACCTAGTCCCATATAAAAACACTCTACGAACGCGCCTGTGGCCTCGAAATTCTCAACGGAGGTCTCGTTGACCGAGTCAACCACCGATGCCTTAATTCCTATTTCCCATCCAATGTCCCGAAATGCATCCGAATGCATTGGGAACCGAACCAAATGCCCACACAAGTTCTAAATGACTACCCGAACCTCTCAAAATTGATGAAATTCTGAAAAGGTTCGTTTGTCCAAAAGTCAACCTCAGGTCAAAAGTGAGTCAATCAATGTTCGGAAGTGGCAAAAGTGCCAAAAGAGCTATAATGACCAAATGGGTCGTTACACAATTACCCCAAGTCTTTAATAACCAAAAGCTCTTACCCAACTGTCCAGTCAATATTACTTGCAATCATATTGTATTACCACGAGCAAGGTCCCTCCCGAAAATATAATTCCGGTCCTCACATGATAGGAATTTCACAATCCTTTCTCTTAAAGCACATTGACTCATTCACGAAAGGTTACGAACTTTCCTAATGGTGTACCACCAAGTCGTATCTTATAAATCTCAACATGTCGGTTCACTGAAATATGCTTCTCGCTAGCCGTTGTACGGAACTCTGTCATATGACATAGTCCATTCCTGTAGATTTCCTTCTCCAGCTCACGCAACAATCACCTCTCAACTGGAATGTGCAAGGAAATGACACCACTATCCACACTGGCCCAAGAAATTCCCAAGATGTACCTTTTTCTTATCGATTCACAATCACATATACCTTTTCTCGACTCGTCAATTCCCAATTTTCTAATCACTTCATGATCATCGATACTGTAATCAATCCTCAAATCCACTCCATCGAATACCACGTAATCATAAATCTTGCAAACTAGCCGAATTAATCCTGGAGGTAGGATCGTACCACACACTCTGCACATTGGCGTTTCCTTAACGCTTACCACTACAACTGAACGCTCTCTAAATCGGGCATATCACACAATAGTATTACTAGTCACTGAAGCGTCCTTGCCCGAATTGCCTTACTCTATTTCTGAAAGGTGTACTGAACTTAACTCAGTTAACCCACCATTGATCTACCATTTCAAGTACCCAGGTTTACGAATCCCTTACTTAAATCTTTAACAATACTAGTCCTCGAAGAATCATCTCTTACCTCAATTATCGAATCTGAACACCTCTAACCACTCGCACGCCAATCCTTTTTATTCAATCACATAAACCAAGTAATAACACCATTAGTAGCGGGATCTATCCAATTTCCACAGTAAATACAAGATTCCCAACCTCATGTTACACCTTGGAAAAGTTTCCGTTAGCGTACAGTGAATAGACTAACGAAGTGTACGACGTATACGGTGTTTTGATAAGTAAGAAATAGCATTTAATGGTCCTAATTAAGATTTCAAAGACATTTGAAGTAGGAAATGAAAGTTGTTAAGGAAAGTAAGGAATATGTCATGTGTCGGGCAAGATTTACTAGTATCGAATTAATGATGACTTAATGAAGTTTTGGAGAAGAGTTATAATGTCCCTTGGATTGTTAATGAAGTGTTAAATAAGTGTTAAGAAGGTTCCATAAGGATTTAAGAACAAACAAATAAAGGAATTGACTTTATGGGAACTTTGGTAAAACTTGGCAAAATATTTGGACAAAATTTTGGTCCGAATTGGTGGGTGCATATCTCCTAGAATATGAGGAGTTTTTGTGTGTTTCTTTTTTCCAAATTTAAGTTCATCAAATCTAGTTTCCAACGCAACAAACCTCTCATCAATGTGATGTCTAAGTAAAACGTTATGGCCATTCTACGACAGACTGCTGAGCGAGCAGAAAATTCTGCAGACCATTTGACGCCCAGTAGAATTTTTGACGGTCCGTAGGAAATTCTACGGTCCGTCAAATTGACACGGCCCAGCGTCAAATGGTCACAGTGACCCATTTTTTATTGGGTAGTTCTACGGACCATTTTGACGATCCGTAGGAATTTATACGGCCCGTCAAAATGGGCACAAAATTGCCCGACGGGATCATATTTTAAGTTATTAAGAGGAGACCCACGTTCATTTAATTCATTTCATTTTTCATTCCACACAAGTCAAGAACTCTCTAGAATATTCTCTACTCTTCATCCACAAGAAAACAAAGGAAATCAAAGATCCATGTCAAGAATTCAAGTGAATCAAGTGTAAGAAATTCATCAAAGTTCATCTAAGTCAAGAAATCCCAAGAAAAGTGAACTAGGGTTTTGGTGTAAGGAGAGTATTACCACTCAAGGTTTGTTCCTAAACCATCTAAGGTGAGTTTCATGATCTATTCATATTATTTGAAGTATTGAAAAGTTGAAACACTTGGATTCTACTACAACATAGAAAATGGGTCATAAATGTGGGAATAGTGCTAGTGTTGAGTACTAGTTTGGAATGAATCATGGAAATGGATATGTTGTGATTGTAGGTAGATTGTGAATGAGATTTAGGACATGGAATGAGAATTATACATGGAAGAACGTAATAGTAAATTATGACCATGATTATAGGGAAATTGAAGTGAAATTGTGAAATGTGGATAATGTAGATAAATGATGATTGTTATTTATGATATTATGAATGATATTACGGATGTTTGGGAGTTGATATGGAATATGGAGGAAGTCATATAAACAAAGGAAATGCTTGCCCAATTTTCTCTAGCTTTAGTAAGCCCGTTCATATAATTGTGTAGCTAATGCGATACGAATTCTCTTGAAGGTAAAACGCGTGCATTAAAGGAGAACGAGCAAGCAATAGAATAGTTAAACGATAAAGGTATGTGACGCTAGTCCTTTATTTCTAAGGCATGAATCTTATGACATGTAATTCCTTCTTCTTCATGAATTCCCTATCTTCAAGAAAACTATGAGTGCGATAATGATGATGATAAGCTTAAGTCTAAAGATTCTAGAGATTACGATATGATGTGCCTACAAGGCTAATGGTGTTAACTACGATTTATTGATGTTTCCCTTATGTGCACTCACCTTAAAACGTTAGTTCCTCCAAGGTGAGATATAATGACTATGAATACTCAATAACGAAATCGGGGGTTCACAACCTTATGTCACCCCAACTCAGCTATAGTTGCCCTCAAGTTCTAATATATGTTTTGATGATAAATGTATAATGATGTTAAAATATGATAAAGCCATGATACGCCTATGAGATGAATAATAATGATAAGTATATGATTTGTACGACGATGTGATTCCCACCGCGCCTAATTGGCGGGACATGTCACCGCTAAGCGGGCTGCTAGCGATTCCACCGGTGTGCCTAAATGGCCGGACATGTCACCGCTACGGTGGTGCTTATGATTCCACCGCGCCTAGAAGGCCGGACACGATCACCACTAGTGGGCTGCATATGATGGTTACCTGGACGCGGGTTAACGATGACGATGTATGAAAGATATAATGATGTATGAACGGTATGATGATGTATACGCTATGGTAGGTCACATGATATGCTACGTATGATATATGTATAAAATCTATCCATTCGAAGGTTATGTCTTCATCTTATGCCTTATGATTTCTCTATTATGTTCATTTCATTCATGCCTTACATACTCGGTACAATGTTCGTGCGCGTACATTTCTTTGAATGTATGTGTTCATGCCCACGGAGTGAACGGGAGGTGATCCGGACTTCGTAGGAACTACTAGGTTTGTTTGAGAGCACTCCGTTTTCCCGAAGGTGCCATTGATTATTCTTTTGGTACATATATGTATATATATTCATGTTTTGGGCACGGCGGGGTCTGTCCCGTCTACATGTCTAGTACTCTGGTAGAGGCTCGTATATACGTATGTGTGGGCAATATAGTCTCACTAGTTCTTATGTATATATATATATATATATATACTATTATGATAGCCTAAAGGGCTTATGTTTATATAGTAAATATGTTTCAAATGAAAGTCGTTTCTATGATTATGAGTATAAGAAATGTGAATGACGCAAAATGAAATAGAATGAGAGGTGCTCGGTGGTTAGCCCCGGGTACCCGTCATGGCCCGTAGCCGGGTCGTGACAAAAGTGGTATCAGAGCAGCTCAGTCCTAGGAAGTGCCTATGAGCCGTGTCTGGTAGAATCTTGTTTATGATATGTTGCGCGCCACGCTAATAAACAGGAGGCTACAGGGCATTTAGGAAAAATGACCATCTTTCTTCTTATGATATCGTGCGATAGAGCCGTGTATAAGATTTAATCCTTCCTAATAAGTGTGCTATGGTTTCAGAAATGCCGCTAAAGGGAAAAGCTAAAGCCGCCTAGAAGGGAAAGACTACGATGAAAGGCGGGCGAGAAAAGAGGCCGCCAATGAATATAGATGAGGGTGAATCACACAGGCGAGGCTCTATCTAATGCCTGCTACTCCGCCTATTACAGAAGAACAAGAAGGGGCTTCAGCTACTATGCCTCCAGTTCTTCCACCGGCTACTTCGGGTCAACAAGTGACCGAGTCCATTCATTTATTGACACAATTGGTTGCTGCCCAGGCACAACGGCAAAATGCGGGCCCAAGTGATAGGTCATCTAGTACCAGAGCCCGTGACTTCATGAGTTTAAATCCTCCAAAATTCTTTGGGTTAAAGCCGGATGAAGACCCGCAAGGCTTTATTGATGAAATGTTGAGAACATTGCGGATTATTCATGCCTCGGAGACCGAATCCGTGGAGTTGACATCATATAGACTCCGGGATGTGGCGGTGATAGCAGTATAATGGTGGATAGCATCGAGAAAAAGAGAATGCGCCTCTGGTTGGCAAGAATTCGCGGATGCTTTCATCGTCATTATTTGCCACCGAGTCCGCCCGAGCTAGAGCGGATAGATTTTTAAATTTGAAACAAGGGGAATATGAGTGATCGGGAGTATAGCCTTCGATTTAATTCATTGGCTAGATATGCCTCGACTATAGTGGTCGATATGGGAGATCGGGTGCGTAGGTTTGTGAGTGGCTTGGTAGCATTTGTTTAAAGATTGTTTGACGGCTTCGTTACAAGATGGGATGGATATTTCCCGCGTTCAAGCCGTGCCCAAAATCTTGAAGGACAACAACCTCCATAAAGGGGTGATCGTGATGTTGATAGAGAGACGAAAGCAAGGGGCCGGATCTGTGGGCACGGGTGGTGATTTTAGAGGGGGGATCAAAGCGGACACATTCTAGACACTCGAGGAGCCGAGTCGGTGGCGAATGCACCTCTGATTTCCAAGGGAGATTTGATCGCTCCACCCGTTCGAGACGGAGCCCGGAAGTTCGAAGGCCCCGGGTTCTTGGTTCGGGAGGCCACGGTCGAGAGACCACCGGTTCCCGATGCGACGGTCTGGTATTGCACTCGAGGGCCATGTCGCCGAGGGCACGGATGCTTGTTATATTTGTGGGGGGACCGGGCACCGAGCGTGATTGGGGGTTTGAGGTAGGTTGGGGGGGGGGGTTCGGCCCTCGGGGA
>NC_081349.1:56797475-56803561 GCF_029784015.1 Lycium ferocissimum | reverse complement strand
CTTTTTGGGGGTTTCTCACTAGTTTTTTGTATATATATATATATATATAAAACCATTTGTAGCCTGGGCTTATGTTATTAGTAAATATGTTTCCAAAAATGAAAACAAGCTTCTACGGTTACGAGTATAAGAATGAACGACGCGGAAGTAGTAAGAACGAGAGGTGCTTTGTTAGCCCCGGTACCCGGGCTTACGTTCGGTAGACGGTCGTGACACCTCAGTCCACCACCGACCTCTGTTAGTCTATGACATAACCGAACATACCAGTTCATCCATAAACTCTCAAGCCCACTCTACACTGTACAATCGCAACCAAGCTCTCACGTCACTAACTCTTATTTCAACGATTTCCTTTCTACCCTTAACCTGGAAGACATCAATCAACCTCATCGGCTACCCTTTTACTGAACGTCATGTTATAATGTCCCCACAGTCCAAACACTACTTGAAAACCCATATTACCTCACCTCAAGTCTTAAGAACCTGAATCCCCTAGAACTGATATCAAGATGTCTCATTGTAATCCTTCAATTCTCGTATTTTATTTCAAATCACTTTTATCCTATCAACCAATAAACGCTCAAATCCACTCGATCCTCTAAACTAATCATCCATTTAAGCCCAATAAACGACAAAACAATATCACTGCTTCTCCTCCCATCTAAGTGAACAACCAGTAACTCCTCAAGTCATTAACTTATCACATACGCCCATATTTGAAGTCATTTCCATCCGTCGCTTACTAACTCCTCAAAGCCTACAACCTAATCAAATTTACCGATCAAATGATGTGACCATAGCATTCACGTAATAACCGAGTAGTCCTTTAACATCAACAAGCTTATATTAAGAATAACCTTTAGCACCAGTCGCAACCATGTCAGATACTAATTTTTTCCCTTCCCAATCTCACGAAAAGTACTCATGGCTAAGATATTCTATGAAGTCTCACTTCGCTACACGTTTTCCACAAAAGTCTTTCTTCAGGTCTTATTGTCAACTTCTTTCCTTTATTACACGCGGTTACAATACGTTTGCCCAATTCGATGGTCATCACCGAACTTACACTTGTTCTCACATACCGAAGTCTAATAGCCTACCGTTGCTGAATCGTCAACCCGCCATTGGTTCACCAGTGTCACGCACCACCATCATAAAGCCTTGACGAAGCTGAAGTCAACCAATCACATCACCGAGCAATCCAACACTGAAACATGGAGATCATGTAACCCTCTGAACTATCATTTCTCATGAACCCCCATAATGGACGAGTCTAATCGCGACTCCACATAACAATCGAGTCTAATCGCGACTCTACATAATCAAAACCTTAGGCCATAACTAGTGACTGAACTGGGTCCGCGTCCGAATCAGAATAGCACATCTCGTACCATGCCACGACACGTCATAGATTAACCATTCTTGTAAGAATTTAAGGAAGGATTTCCATCCGAGAGGATGATCAATATAAGAAGGTCCAGCTACCAATTGCAATCGACTATATACTAATTTGAATAGAGTCGCATGAAAGAATGAAAGAATTCAAAGTTTTCTAAATATCTTATAGCCTCTCGTAGATAAGTACGGAGCTCATTATACCGATCCACGAGACTCTATTAGACACGCTTTTGTATTATAGACCGAGTAACCTAGGGCTCTATTACCAACTTGTCATGACCCAATCTAGCTAAGTCATGCGGGCACTTACCTTTCCACCTCGGTAAGCGAACCCTCAACATAAATAATTAAACAAGCAGAGGAGAATAAATCACGTAAGTCTGATGATAATAATATAGAACAAGTGCGAAAATAAAAAAAATACACCCCAAAGTCTGGTCTAATCCATACAAGAGCATCTAGCTAGAAATATACAAGTCTGGAATATCAATAATACATCGAGTTTGAGTATGTCTCGGAATGGAAAATAAGACATAGATAAAGAAGAATCTTCAAGGCAGCGGACGTCTCATGCTCACCCTGTAGACTCTAAGCAAATCTCAAAGAGATTATCAGCCACAAGAAACAGAAGCAGATCCAACCTGGAATTCTGCATTCATAAAAGAATGCAGCAAGTGCAGGTCAGTACAGAACCATAGTACTAGTAGGTATCATAGGCCGACTAAGTTTAGCTAACATAACCCAGACAATAAAGTAAGATAAGCAGATAAATCAACAAGTATAAGTCAACACAAATCAAAAACCAAGTACACGTCGTCACCTAGGTTGTAGCATCTAAACCCAAGTTTGCCAAGTCTCAATATATCCAATCCAAATCCAAATAACACAAGTAAATTACCAGATCATCACAATATAATCTATAATGCAATGCAATGCAATGATGTATGAAATGCAATGCTATGTACACATGGACTCCGAACGGAAGTATCGATGTCTCGGTAGCACAACCCATGGGGACCGGCGAAGTCCATGCACCACTCGTTCCGGATCTTTGCCCAACGGTCGAACGAGCCACCGGATCTTTATGAAGTATCTTTGCCCACGGAGGAACTTTATCAAATCATATCATATAATATCACATCACCCGGAACCATTTCCCATCGGGCATTTAAAACATTTTCTCTTATAGATACCATAAGTCTCTCACAAATCAGTTCCAAACCATTTCCAAATCAATGCAATAATGCCAACGAATATGCTATGAAAGCCACTACACTATAAGCCCTATCAAGACTTATATAAATCAACTCAACTGTAAGCATGATCTCATCATCAACAGTCCGATCAATATCACAAGTACCAAGCATGGGTACACTAACAATATCATGAAAAGGCTACACAAGCCATAGAGAACTCTATCCTCGTATCAAGCGTCAAAAAGTAAGATACTACAATATCATGAAAAGGTATAACAATAGTCTCCAATATCTACTATCACCACATGGCATCGAGCCAGCAACAATAGAACAAATCAAGTCACAACACAACGGGGTGGCTAACCCCAATCACACAACAAGACCCAACCTAAGATAATATCATACCAAACATCATACCCGAAGGTTTACATGCTTTCTCCGACAATATCATCTAAATATATGCTTCGCTAAACGAAGTCTCACTATATAAGGAGTCTCCGTAACCTACCAAATAACAAAGAATAACACCAATAATCACTCCTTAGCCTTTCCTTTCCCCTAAGCCTCAAAATCAAGAAAGTCTAAGCATATTCAAATCATGGAATTTGAATCAAGAAGAACATCAAAACCAACCCCACTTCATCAAGACCCAAATTCCCAACCTATGGAATAGGCTTTGGCGGAACAGGTATGGCGCTAAAATTAGGGATCTAAAGGTCCCAACATGAAATTAAACCTCTAGATGATCAATTCCCATCATTAGCAAGCTATAATAATCAACAATTTACTCTAATTTGGATTCTGGGCAAAACCCCCAAATTTGGGTATAGAGCCTAACTTCTAAATCAACAAATTAGCCTCTAATTAGGAAGAAGTTATGAAATAAGGGTTCTAATCATCAATTCAATGCTTATTGAAGCTGACCCAACCAACAAATCATGATTTAGAAGCCTAACAACAAATCATGATTCTAGAGGATTTAGAAGCCTAGATGAAATGTCCATTAAACCCACTAAATCTTCATCACTTAATGAACTAACAAAAGAAGAGATTCTAAGATAATTAGGAATAATGGAATAGCAAAGAGATTAGAAGGACTTACCATCAAGAATCTTCTCCAAGAATCCTCTAGAATTGCTCCCAAGAGCTCAATTTTCGGAAGAGAAATAAATGAGGGACTAAGGGCTTTTAACACTTCATTTAACGAACTAACTGCCCGTCACCCACTTCCGCAACAAGATTGTCGCTCTAGAGGCCCCGTGACCGCTACAACGATCATTCCCAAATGGGGTATTGCGGTGGCGGTGGTGACCACTATAGCGGTACAAATATCACGGTCATCGAATGCGGCTAAGCGGGGCACTCACACCGAAAAAATTCTCAAGTTTCACAACTCAACCCAAATTTTTAACTAACTCCCGAGGCCATCTGCTTACAAAACATGTACACAGACTCACATAAAAACATGTTACGAATGCACTCGTGGCCTCAAAATTTCCAACGGAGGTCTCGTTGACCGAGTTGACCCCCAATACCTCAATTCTAACTTCCCGAAGTTCCAAAATGTATCTGAGTGCACTGAGAATTGAACCAAATATACACACAAGTTCTAAAAGACCATCCGGACCTCTCGAAATTGATGAATTTTTGAAAAAGATCCGATTACTCAAAAGTCAACTTTGAGTCAACTCTTTTTCGCTTTAAGCCCAGATTTCACAAAGAGTCTCTCGAATCAAATCTAAACACCTCGAAAAGTATCTCAACGGTCCCCTCAGGTCAAAAGTGAGCTAACCAGGCTCGGGAAAGGGTCAAAAGGGCCGAAAATGCAATAACGACCAAACGAGTCGTTACATAGAAGATTTCAAGACTCAGATTAAGGAATTAATGAATTTAGGGGTAATAAGGAGATCTATCTCTAAACATAGGTCAGCAGCCTGTATGGTAAGAAATCATAGCAAAATAATAAGAGGAAAAGCTAGAATGGTAATAAATCATAAAAGACTTAATGATAATACTAGAACAGATGGATACAAGGAATGAAAATATTTAGTAAATTTGATGGTAAATCATGATACTGGCAGGTAAAAATGCAGGAATAAAGTATAGAAGGGACGGCATTAACTTGTCCTGAAGGACAATTTGAATGGTTGGTAATACTATTCAGATTAAACACAGCTCCACCGATTTTTCAAAGAAAAATGGATAGTATATTTGTAGAATGTAAAAGACTTGTACTAGTATATGTATGTGTGTATATATCTATCTATCTATCTATCTATCTATATATATATATATATATATATATATATATATATATATATATATATATATATATATATACCCATTTGGTCGTTATAGCCTTTTCGATACTTTTGACCCTTCCCCGAGCTTGTTTAGCTCACATTTGACCCACGAGGAACGTTGACAAGCTTTACAAGGCTTTTTGGATATGATTTGGGTGAGTTTATGGGAAATTTGGGCTTAAAGCGAAAAAGAGTTAACACAAAATTGACTTTTGGGTAAATGGACCTTTTCAAAAATCTGTCAATTCCGAAAAGTCCAGATGGTCTTTTAGAACTTGTGTGTATATTCGGTTCGATTTTCAATACACTTGGGTGCATTTTGGGACTTAGGTTGGGAAGTTGGTTTTGGAATATCGGGGGTTGACTTGGTCAAGGAGACCTCCATTCGAAATTCTGAGGCCACGAGTGCATTCGAAGCGTGTTTTTACGTATGTCTGCATATATGGTATGTGAGCAGATGGCCTTGGGTGATAGTATAGATTTCGGGTTAAAATTATGTAACTTGGAAATTCTGGTGTCTGGTGCCCGCTATGGCGGCACCAGGACCGCGGCAGCGGTACCGCTACCGGTGACCCTGTCGCTGTAGCGGCTTATGTAATTTTAGGGCAGGACCATTGTAGCGGTCACGGGACAGCAGAAGCGCTACCGCTGAAGCGGTATATTGAGCGCGGAAGCGGTGACTAGCAGTTAGATTCATTAAATGAGTGTTAAAAGCCCTAAGTGTTTCATTCAATACTATTCTGACTTTAGAGCTATTGGGAGCATTTCAAGGCATTTCTTGAGGGGAAATCTTTGTGGTAAGTTCTTCCATCTTCATTGCTATTCCATATTTCATTAATCACCTTAGTAATCCATTAATCATGCTAGTTCATTAAGCGCTTGAGGATTAAAAGATGGTTTAATGGATTCTTCGTTATAGGCTATTAAATCTTAATTTTTTGACTGGGTTAGCTTCATTAAGCATCGAAATGATGATTAGAATCTATTATTGCATGATTCCTTCCTAATTAGTGGCTAATTTATGGAATTGGAAGTTAGCGTTTATACCCAAATTTGGGGGTTTTGCCTAGAATCCGAATATAAGTGATTTGTTAGTTCTCCTAGCTTATAATTCATC
Organism: Lycium ferocissimum; assembly: GCF_029784015.1. Lineage (NCBI taxonomy): Eukaryota > Viridiplantae > Streptophyta > Magnoliopsida > Solanales > Solanaceae > Lycium > Lycium ferocissimum. The sequence goes on along the minus strand of NC_081349.1, from coordinate 56,797,547 downwards.
GAAATTGATCACCTAGAATGTTTCATGTTGAGACCTATAGATTCCTTATTCCATCTTTCTAGTTTTAAACCC